>NC_059214.1:21221481-21521481 GCF_020615455.1 Coregonus clupeaformis | reverse complement strand
ACAGACAAAAATGCTGTATGCCGAGACAAGCTGTTGTTTAACCATCACTAACATCACAAGCTTCCTTCCCATTTGAAAAGTTTGAACTCATCAAACAAGTAGATTCATGCATAGATATCATTGTAAAGCTGAATCGTTTGAAACAAAATCCCTGAACATAATGACATACTCATCCAAAGTTCTGAGCTGAAACCATCTTCAAATCAAACTGAAAGCTATATCGAGTCAGTCATTATATCACTCAGTACTCCTTTTATCCCAGCTCTAAAAAGCTAACTGCAACCGTGGGTAGAAAATATTATCTGAACACAGAACAAAAACATGCCCTATCAGTGAAGCATCAGCAAATGCACAATGATGATGTTCCTGTCTGGCAGTTAAAAGCCTTTTTCGGTAGGCTCATCTAAGACCAACCTTTCAGAAGAGCTTATCCTCTGGATAGAGATAGTAGTATTTCCACGTGGTTGTCCACAGCCTAAACACAGTAGGCTACATCCAGACAGGGCTCAGATTCCAGTTCAAGTGAGGACCAACGAGTGACATACAGTCCATGGCTTTAACACTAACAGCCCCCTGCCTGCCCTCTGCTCTCAGAGGAAACCAGCTCTCTCACTCAGGAAGCCAATGTAGTGGCTCCATTAGGACAGGACAGACAGGGGCCTCTGGACAGTGTGGCACCTCCATCCTGGCCAACTCACTCCTTAGTGCCTTCCTGTACTGCTGGGGGGTTGGAGGGTGGGGATAGGAGCTTAGTGGAGCAGGAAGGGACACAGTGGCAAGGGATATAACTGTCTAACCTGCTGCTGACATCATCCTTACTCTTCTCCTCATGCCTCCTTAACCCAACATGTGGGACATTCAGATATCATTACTGCTCTTCCAAAATAATTTCCTATGGAATACTTATGCCCTGAGTACAAGGAACAATGTTTCACAGATATGGACAAAGAATCTTCGCAGGGGTACTATTTTTCCTGGACTAATTGAAGAGGAGAATGGCTCCTAACCACAATTGTAAATGTATCCACACAATATGAAGAAGTGCACTGAATCGCTATAACTCTGCACTTCCCCCTAGTGGTCAAAAGGTCTAATGAAACTGTAAACAGATGCTTCAACTATGGCTGAAGAAATACTATCCCAATTAAAATATATAAAAAGGCTATTTCTTGTGGTCTACTTTCTGCTTTCATGTCCTGGTCACGTGATGTATACACAGTGTATAAACACAAGTCAAATCCAATGCCTCAGAGACACACCTCAAAGGGTAAACAACTTATCAACAGGTCTGCATGCTCATTTTGCAGAGATCAAAGAAAATCCCAGACAAAGAACCCCAACAAAGCCTCATTATTTCCAGTGTGGGTATTATCAGTCCACTGATACTTAACTACAGCTACTATCTGGGTGAGTCATACTAGATGGTGTATTGAAAGTATGAATCTACAATAGTGAGGAGTACTGCAGAGGTGCTTACCTCCCACAGAGACTTGAACTCCCTCTGGTCGATGCGGAGGAGTTCACTGAATTCCCGGGTGACAATGGTGGCGTGCCGAGGGGTGTTATCCAGGATCGACTCCCCAAATGCTGTCCCAATCCCCAGAGTGCAAATCGTAACCGCATCCTACAACAGACACCGAAAATGATCTCTTCTTGGATGGTTCCTCATGGTTTTCAATAGAGGAGGAGACAGGGAGGACTATGCTAATCAAATGTGTTTATTCCCTTAAAAATGGGCCTCATTGAGAGGCACTCAAAGTGCTAGGTATGGGCAGTGATCAGATCATGCCCAATGGTGGGGCGCAATCTAGCAGCTCTGAACACTTGCATTAGACAGAGGGCTTCTAAAATCACTCCAATCAACACAGGGCCAGGCAGACTTGAACATACGGGGCACTGGTAATGATAGGAAAAGGCTCCTGGTGTCCCCAAGGTTAGCAATCTCAGATACAAATCATTGTGAACTAGAGTGCCCTTTCTAGTTGGCTCTTCAGATGAGCTCCAGGTTTAATGTGCATCTTGATCTCCTCATGCACATGTTACAGAGCAGTTCATCCTTTCTGACGTGAGAGGAGACCATCAAAACGAATAGAATTAAAGGTAGGCCTATTGAAAAGATTTTCTCCCATCTCAGGCAATACATAAGGAATACCAATTATTTATTTGCAGGAAAGTGGACACACCTCTGATACGCATATCTTATTTGGTATCTAATGATTGTATGAAGAAATATGAACTTTAGCTATAGTACAATTTATTTTGGAACCAACGAATTGATTTGATACGGGGCAAGTGATTTATATTGCGCAGAAAAGTAATTCACAGTAAGTGAGGGAAGTCGTTTCAATATGGCGTTTCGTTTTGCAATCTTGTTAATTTGCAATCTTTTATGCCATCGACTGTTTATGGCATCAACTCAATAAATACTATTGCTTTTCATTAAAGGGGTATAATTCTAGGAATATTCAATCTTTCTTACCTGATGATTTGCTGTCTCTGACACTTTGACATCAAGTGAGCCAGAGAGGACAGCATACCAGCTGGTACCAATATCTCCTTGACGGTATACTAGAGAAGAAAAGACATGATGTGAGAACATATTTTTAGATATGCACAGAGAAAGAGCCTTGCTAACATACTGGTCTTCGAACATACAGTGGGGAAAAAAAGTATTTAGTCAGCCACCAATTGTGCAAGTTCTCCCACTTAAAAAGATGAGAGAGGCCTGTAATTTTCATCATAGGTACACGTCAACTATGACCGACAAATGGAGAAAAATAAATCCAGAAAATCACATTGTAGGATTTTTTATGAATTTATTTGCAAATTATGGTGGAAAATAAGTATTTGGTCACCTACAAACAAGCAAGATTTCTGGCTCTCACAGACCTGTAACTTCTTCTTTAAGAGGCTCCTCTGTCCTCCACTCGTTACCTGTATTAATGGCACCTGTTTGAACTTGTTATCAGTATAAAAGACACCTGTCCACAACCTCAAACAGTCACACTCCAAACTCCACTATGGCCAAGACCAAAGAGCTGTCAAAGGACACCAGAAACAAAATTGTAGACCTGCACCAGGCTGGGAAGACTGAATCTGCAATAGGTAAGCAGCTTGGTTTGAATAAATCAACTGTGGGAGCAATTATTAGGAAATGGAAGACATACAAGACCACTGATAATCTCCCTCGATCTGGGGCTCCACGCAAGATCTCCCCCCGTGGGGTCAAAATGATCACAAGAACGGTGAGCAAAACTCCCAGAACCACACGGGGGGACCTAGTGAATGACCTGCAGAGAGCTGGGACCAAAGTAACAAAGCCTACCATCAGTAACACACTACGCCGCCAGGGACTCAAATCCTGCAGTGCCAGACGTGTCCCCCTGCTTAAGCCAGTACATGTCCAGGCCCGTCTGAAGTTTGCTAGAGTGCATTTGGATGATCCAGAAGAGGATTGGGAGAATGTCATATGGTCAGATGAAACCAAAATAGAAAAAAAAACTCAACTCGGTCGTGTTTGGAGGACAAAGAATGTTGAGTTGCATCCAAAGAACACCATACCTACTGTGAAGCATGGGGGTGGAAACATCATGCTTTGGGGCTGTTTTTCTGCAAAGGGACCAGGACGACTGATCCGTGTAAAGGAAAGAATGAATGGGGCCATGTATCGTGAGATTTTGAGTGAAAACCTCCTTCCATCAGCAAGGGCATTGAAGATGAAACGTGGCTGGGTCTTTCAGCATGACAATGATCCCAAACACACCGCCCGGGTAACGAAGAAGTGGCTTCGTAATAAGCATTTCAAGGTCCTGGAGTGGCCTAGCCAGTCTCCAGATCTCAACCCCATAGAAAATCTTTGGAGGGAGTTGAAAGTCTGTGTTGCCCAGCGACAGCCCCAAAACATTACTGCTCTAGAGGAGATCTGCATGGAGGAATGGGCCAAAATACCAGCAACAGTGTGTGAAAACCTTGTGAAGACTTACAGAAAACGTTTGACCTGTGTCATTGCCAACAAAGGGTATATAACAAAGTATTGAGAAACTTTTGTTATTGACCAAATACTTATTTTCCACCATAATTTGCAAATAAATTCATAAAAATTCCTACAATATGGTTTTCTGGATTTTTTTTCCTCATTTTGTCTGTCATAGTTGACGTGTACCTATGATGGAAATTACAGGCCTCTCTCATCTTTTTAAGTGGGAGAACTTGCACAATTGGTGGCTGACTAAATACTTTTTTTCCCCACTGTAATTGCAAGACTTACATGTGATGCCTCTCTCCAGACATTCGTAGTATCCACACAGGCATATCTGTTGTAGGAGGCTAGGGTGGAACCGCTCAAAGGCCTTCACACGTTTCAGCCTGGCCAGGATGATGTCCACATCTTCCCCAGAGCGCTCAGCAGGTCTAAATGGAGAGGACATATAATATAATATGCCATTTAGCAGACGCTTTTATCCAAAGCGACTTACAGTCATGTGTGCATACATTTTTACGTATGGGTGGTCCCGGGGATCGAACCCACTACCCTGGCGTTACAAGCGCCATGCTCTACCAATTGAGCTACAGAGGACCACATCAGTCAGTTATTCAGCACAACATTAGAGAATTAGGAAAATAACCCTGTATGACGTTGGACACTGGAGAGCTCCTGTCACCTTGGACATTCCACTCCATTCATATCCTCTCGTTTAGAGCCAAAAACAGATTGCAAATGTCTGCTAACGTTTTCAAGCATATTCTTATATCTTTATTTGTTAAATGTGGATGTGATATTATGTCCTGATATGTTCGAATGTATTATGTATTGGCCATTGATATTGAAATCCACTTAAAAGGATTCATTATTAAGTGAGAAATTCATGTTAATTGATTAAATAGGCTTACCTGTTTAGGTGCATTTTGGAATATCCCAGTGTTCAGCGTGCTCATTTAAGGAGGGCTGGAGTGACATGTTGTCCCAGTGCTCTCTTAGCCTCAGCAATTTGAGGAATTATTGACACTGTCAAAGTTATAGATGCTCTGCCTAGTTTGAAGGGTATCTGCCTTAGAAGCCATTAAGTTATCTGTTATTTTGAAAGTCTGTGTTTATATGTCAGTGTTCATCAAAGTCTTGTAAATATTAATGGATCCAGCTCACCTTCTGCACCTGTAAATCACTACAACTATTTTGCACGTGATTCTGTCTGACTCCTGATGCTTCACACCCCCTGACAAGACCTTGTAGGGTCCACTATTTTACCTTCACATTACTTTGTAGAGTCACTTGCCACAGTAAAAGTGGCAGAATATTTCACTGAGCTACAGTATAGCCTGGGGGTGAATTTTTTTTTTCTGGCACACTTTCAACTCCCTGGCGTTGAGATAACTTCCCCACACTGATAAAAGTGTAACAAGATGCCTGTAGGTAGATTTAGGAAGATACTTCCTAAATGTGAGGGACACAGTTGCATGTTCAGCTATTCCCATTTCCTGTCATTCCCTTCCGAAACAGCCCCAAATTGTATCATGTGAGTTAAATCTTTTCATCATGACATATTATGGCTGCTTATTCCGTACCCTACTAGCCAACCATGGGATTGGATCATAAATATTTGAGAGACTACCAACTGTCTTGGTAGTTGGTATAGGCCCTTTGCTTCCTGTTACATGTAATGCAAGAGTAGAACAATGCAAATATGAAATGCTATATTTGGCCATTCACATTGTATTTGTGCTTACATTTGGTGGGGAAAGTGACAGACGAATTTATTATACAACCAACCAAAATCTAATCAAAAGTCTGTACTGTAAATGTCAAATGTCTACATCATAAGGTGAGTCATATTTGCCTGGAGGTGACGATAGGCCACACAAAAAGCAACTCCTTTAAGCTGCACTGCCTAAAGTGCATAGTCCTCTCTACAGACAAAGGGACATTTACTGTGTAAACACATCTGGCAAGCCGAGTCTCATGGCCGTGTGGCTAATGCACTTTGCACTCTCTCTCCCTCTCTGAGGTTATGGTGCCGAATGGAGAGACCACAGAGAAGGAGGTTTCCTGGCACGCTGGGCCCTCTCTCCTTCCTGTCTCCTGCAGCCTTATCCACAGCTCAGTAATCAGAGCAGCCGCTAGAGGGCCCGGAGAACAGCGGGAATAAACCATGCCCGCCCCCACCTTTCCTCGCTGTGTTAGAAGTCATCTTTCAGAAAGGTAGCTTTGCATCATTACTCTGGGCAAAGCTGGAATGGCAAGTTTAAAACTCTAGAGCAATCAACAGTGAAACACCACAACCTCCCACCTGTATCACCTAATAGAGGTCTTTGGTGATTCAATACATATCCTTTCTATTTTCCCGACAGGTTCTTCACCTTTACAATGCTGTTCCAACACACAGAGTCCAGGAGGTATTCACTTAACGTTTACAAATCTCACTGGATAATAAGAATCAAATGACTAATGTATTTCTGACCAAAGGTTATAATCTGTATGAAGAGTAGTGCAATAGAAGTAGGAATAGAGAAACATTGATTTGTAGAGGGACGATCCCATGGTCAAGTGACCATCATGGCGAGTCCTGCTGTATCAGTCATAAATATAGTATGAACATTCAACACTCAATGACTGATATTTCCATCTAATCATTTACCCAGTGGTGCTCCCTTGTCACTCAGACTTCGTGGGGTGCAGTAACAGTGGGGACCTTAGCAGTATGTGTTTGTAAACTGGTTCTTGTAGATCTCCTTGTGACATTTGATGTAAAACTACTTACACACTTTTTATTTCAGAATCATCAGCTAGTATTGCAAAAAGCTAATGAGGAATGAATGAATATCCACGCTCTGAGTCAGTTCAAATCGTGTTTAGGAATAAATGGGCTGGATGTAGAAAATAAAAACGTAGCCTAGAGCGGTGGTTCATACGACATATTTATGAAGACAATTTATAAAGGCATAAACCTAGCGATATTCACTGCTGCGCTGGCTAACTATGTATAAAATTCACTAGTTAGGCAACATATGGCAATGTGGAGGATAACCTAATTCTGCAAGGCAAGTAAACACATGCTTCACTGATCCCATTGGAAGGAAATGCCTACAAATAAATAGCGTATTGTGAAAAGTCAGAAGTTGGTTTCCAAAAAACATTTTAAAGAAATGTGGAATTACCTTTTATCAAGGCAAATAATCCATTCTGCAGACGCAGAGGAATGGCCAGAGGTGTGCGCTGCCACCATCTTCGGCGAGATCATAGACCCGGTGAAATGAAGAATTGCATCAGCAGCTCTTTTTATTGGTCTATACCCTTTTCGCTCCTGGTCTTTAATGCATCGTTGAATTTGACCGTCCCCTGTTCGCTCCGGCTGTCTAACATGCCAGGTGCCCTTTCGTGATCTTTTTAACGTAATAGTTGACTTGAGTGGAACATTTTGAAGCATATATTTTTAAAAATAAATTACAATATTTGGAATGGGGGTAAATTCTAAAAACAAAGTATTTATAGGATAATTTTTAGGCTATGAGTTACAACTGTACATTTGGCAGGTTTCCAAAAATAATAAAGACCTGGGAGATTTTGCTTGTAAACAAGGTCATTGTAAACAAACACTGTATAGTGTATAGCATCAAAACATGGTTAAAACTATAATTTTGATATGATGGATGGTCAGACTTTGCATCTGAAGCTCTGTCTATGAAATAATGTTTATATTTCTGCAGCCCCATCCCTCAACTGTTTACCAAAAGCAGTGGGTGAAGACCACATTTTTGTTCAATTGCAGATTGCCCCTTTAAAGCCAGACTTTTGTGGTGTGAAACCTTGCCTGGGACCTAGAAGAGTGTCGAGCACTGACGACCAAGGTTAGATGGAAATTGGTTACAGTGGTGCCTTGACTCCTATCACCAGAGAGCTGATATCAGTCAGATGTTGGGGCTGATGGGGAGAGGAAGAGATCAAAGAAAGGTGTAAATACAGTTTAAGTCAGAAGTTTACATACACCTTAGCCAAATACATTTAAACTCAGTTTCACAATTCCTGACATTTAATCCTAGTAAAAGTTCTCAGTCTTAGGTCAGTTAGGATCACCACTTTATTTTAAGACAGTGAAATGTCAGAATAATAGTAGAGAGAATTATTTATTTCAGCTTTTATTTATTTCATCACATTCCCAGTGGGTCAGAAGTTTACATACACTCAATTAGTATTTGGTAGCATTGCCTTTAAATTCTTTAACTTGGGTCAAACGTTTTGGGTAGCCTTCCACAAGCTTCCCACAATAAGTTGGGTGAATTTTGGCCCATTCCTCCTGACAGAGCTGGTGTAACTGAGTCAGGTTTGTAGGCCTCCTTGCTCGCACTCACTTTTTCAGTTCTGCCCACACATTTTCTATAGGATTGAGGTCAGGGCTTTGTGATGGCCACTCCAATACCTTGACTTTGTTGTCCTTAAGCCATTATGCCACAACTTTGGAAGTATGCTTGGGGTCATTGTCCATTTGGAAGACCAAGCTTTAACTTCCTGACTGATGTCTTGAGATGTTCAATATAGCTACATCATTTTCCTTCCTCATTACGCAATCTATTTTGTGAAGTGCACCAGTCCCTCCTGCAGCAAAGCACCCCCACAGCATGATGCTGCCACCCCCTTGCTTCACGGTTGGGATGGTGTTCTTCGGCTTGCAAGCTCCTCCTTTTTCCTCCAAACATAAAGATGGTCATTATGGCCAAACAGTTCTATTTTTGTTTAATCAGACCAGAGGACATTTCTCCAAAAAGTACGATCTTTGTCCCCATGTGCAGTTGCAAACCGTAGTCTGTCTTTTTTTATGGCAGTTTTGGAGCAGTGGCTTCTTCCTCCTGAGCGGCCTTTCAGGTTATGTCGATATACAGTGAGGGAAAAAAGTATTTGATCCCCTGCTGATTTTGTACTGACAAAGAAATGATCAGTCTATAATTTTAATGGTAGGTTTATTTGAACAGTGAGAGACAGAATAACAACAAAAGAATCCAGAAAAACGTATGTCAAAAATGTTATACATTTATTTGCATTTTAATGAGGGAAATAAGTATTTGACCCCCTCTCAAATCAGAAAGATTTCTGGCTCCCAGGTGTCTTTTATACAGGTAATGAGCTGAGATTAGGAGCACATTCTTAAAGGGAGTGCTCCTAATCTCAGCTTGTTACCTGTATAAAAGACACCTGTCCACAGAAGCAATCAATCAATCAGATTCCAAACTCTCCACCATGGCCAAGACCAAAGAGCTCTCCAAGGATGTCAGGGACAAGATTGTAGACCTACACAAGGCTGGAATGGGCTACAAGACCATCGCCAAGCAGCTTGGTGAGAAGGTGACAACAGTTGGTGCGATTATTCGCAAATGGAAGAAACACAAAGGAACTGTCAATCTCCCTCGGCCTGGGGCTCCATGCAAGATCTCACCTCGTGGAGTTGTAATGATCATGAGAATGGTGAGGAATCAGCCCAGAACTACATGGGAGGATCTTGTCAATGATCTCAAGGCAGCTGGGACCATAGTCACCAAGAAAACAATTGGTAACACACTACGCCGTGAAGGACTGAAATCCTGCAGCGCCCGCAAGGTCCCCCTGCTCAAGAAAGCACATATACAGGGCCGTCTGAAGTTTGCCAATGAACATCTGAATGATTCAGAGGAGAACTGGGTGAAAGTGTTGTGGTCAGATGAGACCAAAATCGAGCTCTTTGGCATCAACTCAACTCGCCGTGTTTGGAGGAGGAGGAATGCTGCCTATGACCCCAAGAACACCATCCCCACTGTCAAACATGGAGGTGGAAACATTATGCTTTGGGGGTGTTTTTCTGCTAAGGGGACAGGACAACTTCACTGCATCAAAGGGACGATGGACGGGGCCATGTACCGTCAAATCTTGGGTGAGAACCTCCTTCCCTCAGCCAGGGCATTGAAAATGGGTCGTGGATGGGTATTCCAGCATGACAATGACCCAGAACACACGGCCAAGGCAACAAAGGAGTGGCTCAAGAAGAAGCACATTAAGGTCCTGGAGTGGCCTAGCCAGTCTCCAGACCTAATCCCATAGAAAATCTGTGAAGGGAGCTGAAGGTTCGAGTTGCCAAACGTCAGCCTCGAAACCTTAATGACTTGGAGAAGATCTGCAAAGAGGAGTGGAACAAAATCCCTCCTGAGATGTGTGCAAACCTGGTGGCCAACTACAAGAAACGTCTGACCTCTGATTGCCAACAAGGGTTTTGCCACCAAGTACTAAGTCATGTTTTGCAGAGGGGTCAAATACTTATTTCCCTCATTAAAATGCAAATCAATTTATAACATTTTTGACATGCGTTTTTCTGGATTTTGTTGTTGTTATTCTCTCACTGTTCAAATAAACCTACCATTAAAATTATAGACTGATCATGTCTTAGTCAGTGGGCAAACATACAAAATCAGCAGGGGATCAAATACTTTTTTCCCCTCACTGTAGGACTCGTTTTACTGTGGATATTGATACTTTTGTACCGGTTTCCTCCAGCATCTTCACAAGTCCTCTGCTGTTGTTCTGGAATTGATTTTCACTTTTCGCACCAAAGTGCGTTCATCTCTAGGAGACAGAACGCGTCTCCTTCCTGAGCGTTATGACGGCTGTGTGGTCTCATGGTGTTTATACTTGCATACTATTGTTTGTACAGATGAACATGGTACCTTCAGGCGTTTGGAAATTGCTCCCAAGGATGAACCAGACTTGTGGAGGTCTACAATAATTTTTTTAAAGTTCTTGGCTGATTTCTTTTGATTTTCCCACGATGTCAAGCAAAGAGGCACTGAGTTTGAAGGTAGGCCTTGTAATTCATACACAGGTACACCTCCAATTGACTCAAATGATGTCAATTAGCCTATCAGAAGCTTCTAAAGCCATGACATCATTTTCTGGAATTTTCCAAGCTGTTTAAAGGCACAGTGAACTTAGTGTATGTAAACTTCTGACCCACTGGAATTGTGATACAGTGAATTATAAGTGAAATAATCTGTCTAAACAATTATTGGAAAAATTACTTGTGTCATGCACAAAGTAGATGTCCTAACCGACTTGCCAAAACTATAGTTTGTAACAAGAAATGTGTGGAGTGGTTGAAAAACGAGTGTTAATGAGTCCAACCTAAGTGTATGTAAACTTCCGACTTCAACTGTAGGGGTGAATGTAACAGAGGTAATGTTCTGGGTTGTCTGTCACCTTAATGACAGACACCCCAGAATGCAGACTTTGGAGTAGGCTACAAAGCCATTATGACTATGGTGGTTCGATTGCAGTAGATTATACAAACACACTAAATCCAAGGCCACCAGAGAGATGCTGCTGAGTTGAGGGGGTGAGAAAGCAATGCAGACAAGCGATAAACAGCACAGGAGCTGTGAAGGCCAGCCACTACAGTGACAGCACTGCAGCAAAATGAGTGGGAGGAAACAGTCAAATGCTTTTATATCCACTGTAAGAAAATACCTGCAGTCTGCCCATGGGAGTGGAATATTCTCTATTGGAATGGCACACTGGTAGCTGTGGATCACAGGACAATTATGGTGCTATTAAATTGGCAACCCGAGAGAGATTCCAGTTTTGTAATTTAGCAAAAATCACTCATTAACATTACTCTGGTTCAATCAAACAGGAGCCCTTCGGTAGCTAGCTGCAGGCTCTGTCGTTCTCATTCAACACACACGGACTACAACACCGAAAAAGCAACTCAAGCCCAATGGGGTCTTTGGATTGGCAGGAGGGGAGGGTTCCACACTCCTGCAGATGTATCCCATATACAATATCCAAGGTCCAGACGGTGTGTATGTGCTATACCCGGGGAGTCAAGTGGCAGCAGCTGCTGAAGACAGATGTGCCAAACAGCATGATTTAAATGGCCAGTCAGCACATCAGGGGAATTCTGTGCTGCAGGATATTAGTATGCCATGCAGGCAGGAGTATAGTGTGACATTTGGATCTCCATACGGTGAAGTCATGTAGCAGGAAGTGAGGACAGACAGGGAATAACATTTGCTTATGCCTGCTCTGTAGTATACTTTGGCTGCTATAATGGCCATAGAATGTATTTTTATTCACCTTTAGATGCTATTTCTTCTCCTGGAAGTAGCAGGCTACTCAATTTCTAATTTCTTTATGGACTGTTTGAGCTCTGCCTGGGACTATGGAGAAAATAAAATAGAGTTTAAATACAGTATCACTTTTCTTACATAGACTGCTTCGTCTTTCCCTTGAGTTGCCTTGGTAACAAACAGACATGGGAATGTAAAAGTAATGGCTATCTTATCTTGCCTCACTAGCTGTGGCAGTATTTTCCTGAATCCACTATGTGTTTGTTAACAAGACTGTAATACGTGTTTGAAAGTACCATCTGATTCCCGCTTTTAGTCCATAATGACCTCCCTGAATTGGGAATAAAAACAATGTGTGGTATTATATTAATTAACGAGGGCACTTACACAGTATACATTTGTAAAAAGTTACTATTTTGACATGAGATTATCATTGCCATCATCATAGTGCTGATTTTATTTCGGAACATTTCTGCTCTCTCACCTTTTGTTCACAGCCATTTCATTTTCTGTCAGAAGATGGCAGCATTTAACGTTTCTTCTCTGAGGAAAACCCATCAGGCTGCATTCTGTCCAGTAACATCATGACATCCTTTAATGTCCAACTTCTGAATACTGTATACTTATCCAACTGTGCACAGGCCACAACTCAAATACCACTGTCAAGTTTTATCTACTGTTATAGATTGGGTCTATCTGTGGTGGTGACAAACCACAGTTTATGTTTCTGAACTGTAATTGCCATCAACTGAAGAGAAGTTTGCTGTCATCACCATAGTTACGCCTTCTCTTCTGAGGTGGAATTTGGAATTGGTCAGGGGGGTGGGGTCATATGAGCTTCTCCTGCTCAGGCATGCAGTGCATGGACACAGCACACATTCCACTAATACTGCATACTGCCAGCTGCAACATACCACCATATGACAGACACATCCGGCCAGTTAACACTATGCCACACTCCCTATAGGCTAAGAATTAGTGGCCACTGTCAACAAGTTAATTTTCAATAAGACATTAAACCACATAGTTACATGGTATATAATGTTTAAAATACAGTGTAGACAAAATCATGTAAAAAAAAAAAAAATGGCTTAGTGAATAACCCATGGATAACACAGTGAACTGCTATATTCAGAATTAATAGAATATATTATTTGCTTAACGTAATGTAATATTAAAGTCTCAAATTATGGTGCATATTTCCAGTCATGGAGTCAAAAGTGGAAATCTGGATGTGGTCTTAAGTTTGACTGATGGTATATATAATATAATTTCTGGCAGAGATATGAAACATTGAGGAAAATAATCAGTAAACACTTCAAAGATTTAATCTATGAAGACCTCAGAGATTTGTATAACATGACTAAGAATTTTCTAACAGAAAACAGGCCTTTTCAAACTGTGGTTCTGGCATGGAAAGTAGTTCACTCCAGAGGGCCTCTGTCCAATGGGCTGCGTTTACATAGGCAGCCCAATTGTGATGTTTTTTGGTATTTTGACCAATCAGATCAGTTCTGAAAAATATCTGATGTGAAAAGATCTGATGTGATTGGTCAAATGACCAATTAGTTGAAAAAACATCAGAATTGGGCTGCCTGTGTAAACGCAGCCAAAGACAAGGATTGAGGCATATCTGGTTAATTTTTTAGCCGAAAGACTGTACATTATTATTTAATGTATGTATCTGAATTAAATTACTTGAGGATCTCGCTAGTCACTGTCCATTTTACTGTAATCTCTCACTTGCTGAATACCAACAAGGCTCACTTTATGGTACCTTGGTGAAGCTATTCTTGGAATTCATAAAAAATGTGAAGACTGATCTTATCAGCAGGCTTTGCTAAGAAAACCCTCATAAGTGGAATCCACTGTATCTCAGAGGAGAAACCAGCTTAAGTCAATGGAGTAATGGAGCTAACAGTGCACCTGAGATTTACAACAGAGAGTGAAAGGGCGTTCTGAGAGGAAACACAACTGACCTTTGTTTCGGGATTCATGTCTGCATTTCATGAGTTCCCTAGCAGTAAAGGGGAGGCTGCCAGCAAAAAGGACAAGAGGATCTACAGGTAACTGCCAAAATAAAGGAAACGCTTGAGTAAATGAGGGAAACAAAGTATATTAAAAGCAGGTGCTTCCACACAGGTGTGGTTCCTGAGTTAATTAAGCAATTAAAATGTCCCATCATGCTTAGGGTGATGTATACAAATGCGTAGTTGCCCATTATTTTGGCTACAATGGCTAGAAGAGATCTCAGTGACCCTGTCCGAATACCCATATTAGCATACTAAATAGAGTCATAATACCCATAAACCTAGCTGGACGAGACTGCCGAATCGAGGCAAAGGTAAGAAACTATCTAATGTTAAATTTAGTAATGAATAAATTGGTTACATTTCTTTAAAATTGACAATTCTGTGAACTGTCTTGTGCAAGTTTTAAATTGACACAATACCTGTTAGCAAAGGTATAAGCTAGAGATGATGTGCAGGGATTTGTAGTCTTGCATTATGTCTACTTTGATGCTAATTAACATTTTCAAATCTGAGAGTAAATAGAGATTAATATAGTGATAAAAGTCACCTTGTCCAAGAGAGATTTTCATAGTTATCAAAACGTCACGCCAGGGTAAGCCTACACGAAACACTGCCTTTATTTGAAGTGTTTCTAAAATTCCCTATGGGAAAAATAATTTTCCCTGTTCCATTTCCCTGTTTGACCGCTAGGTTTTATGGGTATTATGACACCTCCACTGTGGGGCTCTATACGCTGTATTTGGATTAAGTGGGACACTTTTTGCATTGACCATCTTCTGTAACCTCTTTAGACATCTATCCAACATATTAGCCCAACAAATTATACATTTCTGAAATCCTCAAGATGTTTCCAAAATCACGCAAAAAACAAATGTTGATATCATTTTCACAGGAGGCATGACACACCCATTTGCGTGCACCGAGTCAAAACCATATTTTCAGTTTGGATTTGGTAGACTGGGACAGCAAGTTAGATAAACTGGGACACCATTATTATAGTACTAATTCTACCCCAATGACAACATCTGAGGATTTCAGAAATGCATAATGCGTTGGGCAAATACACTGCTCAAAAAAATAAAGGGAACACTTAAACAACACAATGTAACTCCAAGTCAATCACACTTCTGTGATATCAAACTATCCACTTAGGAAGCAACACTGATTGACAATAAATTCCACATGCTGGTGTGCAAATGGAATAGACAAGAGGTGGAAATTATAGGCAATTAGCAAGACACCCCCAATAAAGGACTGGTTTTGCAGGTGGTGACCACAGACCACTTCTCAGTTCCTATGCTTCCTGGTTGATGTTTTGGTCACTTTTGAATGCTGGCGGTGCTTTCACTCTAGTGGTAGTATGAGACGGAGTCTACAACCCACACAAGTGGCTCAGGTAGTGCAGCTCATCCAGGATGGCACATCAATGCGAGCTGTGGCAAGAAGGTTTGCTGTGTCTGTCAGCGTAGTGTCCAGAGCATGGAGGCGCTACCAGGAGACAGGCCAGTACATCAGGAGACATGGAGGAGGCCGTAGGAGGGCAACAACCCAGCAGCAGGACTGCTACCTCCGCCTTTGTGCAAGGAGGAGCACTGCCAGAGCCCTGCAAAATGACCTCCAGCAGGCCACAAATGTGCATGTGTCTGCACAAACGGTCAGAAACAGACTCCATGAGGGTGGTATGAGGGCCCGACGTCCACAGGTGGGGGTTGTGCTTACAGCCCAACACCGTGCAGGACGTTTGGCATTTGCCAGAGAACACCAAGATTGGCAAATTCGCCACTGGCACCCTGTGCTCTTCACAGATGAACGCAAGTTCACACTGAGCACGTGACAGACGTGACAGAGTCTGGAGACGCCGTGGAGAACGTTCTGCTGCCTGCAACATCCTCCAGCATGACCGGTTTGGCGGTGGGTCAGTCATGGTGTGGGGTGGCATTTCTTTGGGGGGGCGCACAGCCCTCCATGTGCTCGCCAGAGGTAGCCTGACTGCCATTAGGTACCGAGATGAGATCCTCAGACCCCTTGTGAGACCATATGCTGGTGCGGTTGGCCCTCGGTTCCTCCTAATGCAAGACAATGCTAGACCTCATGTGGCTGGAGTGTGTCAGCAGTTCCTGCAAGAGGAAGGCATTGATGCTATGGACCGCCCGTTCCCCAGACCTGAATCCAATTGAGCACATCTGGGACATCATGTCTCGCTCCATCCACCAACGCCACGTTGCACCACAGACTGTCCAGGAGTTGGCGGATGCTTTAGTCCAGGTCTGGGAGGAGATCCCTCAGGAGACCATCCGCCACCTCATCAGGAGCATGCCCAGGCGTTGTAGGGAGGTCATACAGGCATGTGGAGGCCACACACACTACTGAGCCTCATTTTGACTTGTTTTAAGGACATTACATCAAAGTTGGATCAGCCTGTAGTGTGGTTTTCCACTTTAATTTTGAGGGTGACTCCAAATCCAGACCTCCATGGGTTGATACATTTGATTTCCATTGATAATTTGTGTGATTTTGTTGTCAGCACATTCAACTATGTAAAGGAAAAAGTATTTAATAAGATTATTTCATTCATTCAGATCTAGGATGTGTTATTTTAGTGTTCCCTTTATTTTTTTGAGCAGTGTATGTTGGATAAATGTCTGAAGAGGTTACATAAGACGGCAATGCAAAAGGTCTCCCACTTTTTCTGAATTCACTCAAATAACAGTACTACAAGAACAAATGTGCAGGATATAAACTCTGCAAAAAAAGAAACGTCCCCTTTTCAGGATCCTGTCTTTCAAAGTTAATTCGTAAAAATCCAAATAACTTCACAGATCTTCATTGTAAAGGGTTTAAACACTGTTTCC
The DNA here is from genome assembly GCF_020615455.1 of Coregonus clupeaformis. Lineage (NCBI taxonomy): Eukaryota > Metazoa > Chordata > Actinopteri > Salmoniformes > Salmonidae > Coregonus > Coregonus clupeaformis. The sequence goes on along the minus strand of NC_059214.1, from coordinate 21,504,518 downwards.
CATGCTTGTTCAATGAACCATAAACAATTAATGAACATGCAACTGTGGAAGGGTCATTAAGGCCTAAGGCTAAGGGCTTGTAGGCCTGTTGTAAGGCAGGTCCTCACCAGACATCACTGGCAACAACGTCGCCTATGGGCACAAACCCACTGTCGCTGGACCAGACAGGACTGGCAAAAAGTGCTCTTCACTGACGAGTTGCGGTTTTGTCTCACCAGGAGTGATGGTCGGATTCGCATTTATCGTCGAAGGAATGAGCGTTACACGAGGCCTGTACTCTGGAGCGGGATCGATTTGGAGGTGGAGGGTCCGTCATGGTCTGGGGCGGTGTGTCACAGCATCATCGGACTGAGCTTGTTGTCATTGCAGGCAATTTCAACGCTGTGCGTTACAGGGAAGACATCCTCCTCCCTCATGTGGTACCCTTCCTGCAGGCTCATCCTGACATGACCCTCCAGCATGACAATGCCACCAGCCATACTGCTCGTTCTGTGCGTGATATCCTGCAAGACATGAATGTCAGTGTTCTGCCATGGCCAGCGACGAGCCCGGATCTCAATCCCATGGAGCACATCTGGGACCTGTTGGATCGGAGGGTGAGGGCTAGGGCCATTCCCCCCAGAAATGTCTGGGAACTTGCAGGTGCCTTGGTGGAAGAGTGGGGTAACATCTCACATCAAGAACTGGCAAATCTGGTGCAGTCCATGAGGAGGAGATGCACTGCAGTACTTAATGCAGCTAGTGGCCACACCAGATACTGTTACTTTTGATTTTGACCCCCCCCTTTGTTCAGGGACACATTATTCAATTTCTGTTAGTCACATGTTTGTGGAACTTGTTCAGTTTATGTCTCAGTTGTTGACTCATGTTATGTTCATACAAATATTTACACGTTAAGTTTGCTGAAAGTAAACGCAGTTGACAGTGAGAGGACGTTTCTTTTTTTGCTGAGTTTAGTACTAGAAGAACCATAGCCCTGCCTAACCTAAGTACAGGGGTTCCCTAATATAAACGGGATCTCTTTCCTCCATTGGAAAAGCTTTTAAGACTGTTCCACTTTAGCTACTCCATCATGCTGCTCTACTTTAGCTAGGTAGCAGGACAAAAAAAAGACAATTACAAAATTGAAACATGATATTGGCAACTTTATGTATTTTGATGCACCAATACATAGTATGCACATTTACATCAGAATTTCGCACAGTGCATTATTTATAACCTTAACATCAAAACAGAAAAAAAATAATGTCACTGATCTTACCATGTTCTTCACGGGGTGAGCTTCCTGTTTGAAGCTTGCTCTGACTGCCACCCTCTGTCACACAAATTAAGTGATGTGATTTAGATCATGTGGTTTCTCAGCAAGGACTTCACAATAGTTGTGATTTTCTCTTGTCAGACCAAGCTGCCCCAGTTTGTAGGATGTTTAAAAGCTCTGATGAAGGCCAAGAGAACAAGAAACACCTTCCAATGAGAAAACAGAAATCCACTTTGGCTTCCTTTTTCAAAGATGTAGCCTTCGATGCAATAGGCCTACCCGTGATCATTTTAAGGGGAACAAAAACTACTTAGCCTACATTTGAACACCACTGCAGAAGCTTTGCTATTTCGGCATCTTCCCAATTAAGTAGCCTAGTTTTGTTGTTTGGCTACTTGAAGAGAACTTGGGCTTATCACTCGCAACCCACCTCTTCCAATGCATTGTGGAAAAGTGAGTATAACTTCCCGGCATTTAAACCATACTCGATTTTCAAAAATGCACAGTCTGAAAAACGTTATATTTTCGAATACTGAGAATGCGTCATGCACGATTGAGTTGTTGGTTAATAATCGGTAGCACATCACCATATCTGATTATCAGCTGCTGTCAAAGCCATAATGAATATGACATCCGGGCATTTAAAGTATACTCGGTTTTCGAAAGGTCACATACTATAAAACTAAAAACAAATCCACATACTCAAAAGGCCTACTATTTAGGACGCAAGTATGGGTATTCAGACACTGCCAGTGACTTTGAAAGAGGGGTCTCAAAGGAGCATAGGGGGTTTTAAGGGTGTGTGTCAGTCACTAGATCTCAACCCAATTGAGCACTAAAACCCTGTTCACATTGGCAGTTTGAAGTGACTCATCTTATTTATTTGCATATTTTCCTGCAGTCTGAACAACCAAAAAGCACATGGAATCAGATATTTCAAGCCACATTTCAAATCACCTTTGTAGGTTTCTGATTCCTGGCCATGTGACTTGTCTGAACGGTCAGATCTAATTTATTTGCCCTCAAGTGGTTTTTAGACTTATTTGGCATATCTTGTTGCTTGATAGCTACTATATTGACAGTTTGACAAAAAATGTGGTAGCTAACTAGCTTGTTAATTGTTTACAAACAAATTAGTGAATTTGTTATAAAGCTAAACTGCTACCTAGCTAGCTAGTTGACTGCTGTGGCTAGCCAAAAAGGACTTGAATGTTGGATCATCTTATTCTTTAAGGCTTTAAAAGTGTTCTTACACTATGATTTTGAACATTCAAAGTAACTGGGAAACGTAAATGGCAGACATTGTCACCTTAGCTTGCTACATAACTTCTGAGTGATAGGAAGCATGAGCACCACCACCAATCAGCCTACACCACTGCACGCATACCCGTTGTTACTATGACAACTAGCGTAGCCTTGTCAGCAAATTACTGCTGTCTGAACACACACACATCCGATTTGGTCACTTATAATTTGCTGTTTGGGCAGTCAGTAGTCCAAAACGGATTTGAAAAACAAAACTGATTTGAGCATTAAGGCTTGCAGTGTGAACAAGGCTTTAGCCTATAGGAGATTCTGGAGTGGTGCCAAAGACACTGTTTTCCACCATCAACAAAACACCCAATTATGGAATTTCTCATGGAAGAATGGTGTCGCATACCTCCAATATAGTTCCAGACACTTGTAGAATCTATTCTAAGGCACATTGAAGCTGTTCTGGCAGCTCGTGATGGCCCAACTCCCTATTAAGAAACTTTATGTTTGTGTTTATTTTGCCAGTTACCTGTATATAGGCCTAGTGAAAAATGTGTTACAGCTGTGCTATGATTCAAACATATCTGTTGCGATACCTGGCCCTTCAGAGGGCTGAACATCATGATATCATGTGAGCTGTCCACCTTGTAGTATGATTTTTAGAGTGCTTTGTTGCTTGTACAATGTCCTGTCTTCCCTTAAATTTGAAGATACTGGTGCATTCAGACATTGTTTGAGGTGTTGTCATGGGGACTGTGGGCCATTGGCCTGCTGTGATTTTACCCCTGGGAGGGAAGCTGGCCCACTGACTGCCTGTATGCCTTTCAGGGCCCAATGGCCCACTGTTGCTAGGAGATCATCCAGTGAGGTTGTAATAGTAAACAGACACATGCAGACCTCATGAGCACACGCAGCATCATTTCAGATGCTGACTAGCATTCAGAAAACTGTTTTTTTTGCAGCTGTTTTGTAGATGACTTTCAAAGTTTCCCACTACTGAAACAGGGCTACAACAAAGAAATTTATTTTACCATTTTTAAAGGCTCCACACACAGTGGATCTAGAAATGTGTTTTTACTGAAAAAGAAGCTGAGTGCTAAATTTAAAGGGAAATCGAGTCACAGTCATCAATCTGTTTCATAATTCCGATCATTGAGACCTTTAACCCCTCACCTTGTTGAACATACAACAAATCTCTGGACCACAATGTAATGTATTTATAGAAAACAAATTAACTATTAAACCAGAAGCACATGTTGGTTTCTGTGAGAAGCTATATAAACCCTCATACATCAGATAACGATGTCCCAAATGGAATGTGAGAGCAGATTACTCCCCAGGAAATGCCTGAGAAGAATTTATCCAGTAAGACTGCTTCCCTAAATGTAGCTACTGCTAAGCTGTTTGTGTCAATTTATATTTATGAATATCCTCTGACATGTTGACTGTGATGTAGCCTACTTGAATAGTTACACAAAGGCTGTATTGAAGTAATCTGTCTACACCATTAGCTACCTACCATTAGCCACACTCTTTATATGAGTAAAATTGTTTATGATGTGTTACTTAAATTCGACATAAGTCATAAAAAGTTTGGAGTAGCTCTTCAATCCATTCAATTGGAGTTGAGACATGTTGTTAGATGTACACTACCGTTCAAAAGTTTGGGGTCACTTAGAAATGTCCTTGTTTTCCATGAAAACATACATGAAATGAGTTTGAATAGTAAATATAGCAAAATGCATAGGAAATGTAGTCATTTACAAGGTTAGAAAATGACTTTTAATAGAAATAATAATTGTGTCCTTCAAACTTTGCTTTCATCAAAATAATCATCCATTTGCAGCAATACAGCCTTGCAGACCTTTGGCATTCTAGTTGTCAATTTGTTGAGGTAATCTCAAGAGATTTCACCCCATGCATCCTGAAGCACCTCCCACATGTTGGATTTGCTTGATGAGCACTTCTTACGTACCATACGGTCAAGCTTCTCCCACAACAGCTCAATAGGGTTGAGATCCGGTGACTGTGCTGGCCACTCCATTATAGACAGAATCCCAGCTGACTGCTTCTTCCCTAAATAGTTATTGCATAGTTTGGAGCTGTGCTTTGGGTCATTGTCCTGTTGTAGGAGGAAATTGGCTCTAATCAAGCGCCGTCCACAGGGTATGGCATGGCGTTGCAAAATGGAGTGATAGCCTTCCCTCTTCAAGATCCCTTTTACCCTGTACAAATCTCCCACTTTACCACCACCAAAGCACCCCCAGACCATCACATTGCCTCCACCATGCTTGACAGATGGCATCAAGCACTCTTCCAGCATCTTTTCATTTGGTCTGCGTCTCACAAATGTTCTTCTTTGTGATCCGAAAACCTCAAACTTCGATTCGTCTGTCCATAACATTTTTTTCCAATCTTCCTCCGTCCGGTGTCTGTGTTCTTTTGCCCATCTTAATCTTTTCTTTTTATTGGCCAGTCTGAGATATGGCTTTTTCTTTGCAACTCTGCCTAGAAGGTCAGCATCCCGGAGTCGCGTCTTCACTGTTGACGTTGAGACTGGTGTTTTGCGGGTACTATTTAATGAAGCTGCCAGTTGAGGACCTGTGAGGCGTCTGTTTCTCAAACTAGACACTGTAATGTATTTGTCCTCTTGCTCAGTTGTGCACCGGGGCCTCCCACTCCTCTTTCTATTCTGGTTAGAGCCAGTTTGCGCTGTTCTGTGAAGGGAGTAGTACACAGCGTTGTACGAGATCTTCAGTTTCTTGGCAATTTCTCACATGGAATAGCCTTCATTTCTCAGAACAGGAATAGACTGACGAGTTTCAGAAGACAGTGCTTTGTTTCTGGCCATTTTGAGCCTGTAATTGAACATTAACCTGTTAGCTACCACAATCGAACAATTGCTGATGCTCCATATACTCAACTAGTCTCAAGAAGGCCAGTTTTATTGCTTCTTTAAATCAGCACAAGTTTTCAGCTGTGCTAACATAATTGCAAAAGGGTTTTCTAATGATCAATTAGCCTTTTAAAATTATCAACTTGAATTAGCAAACACAACGTGCCTTTGGAACACAGGACTGATGGTTGCTGATAATGGGCCTCTGCACGCCTATGTAGATATTCCTTTTTTTTTTTTTATCAGCCGTTTCCAGCAACAATAGCCATTTACAACATTAACAATGTCTACACTGTATTTCTGATCAATTTGATGTTATTTTAATGGACCAAAAATTGCTTTTCTTTCGAAAACAAGGACATTTCTAAGTGACCCCAAACTTTTGAACGGTAGTGTATACATTTTGAAACATGGGCAATTTTTCTGCAATCTACAGTAGTCTTTCTTGGTGTCAACAAAGGTTAATTTTTCATGTTTCACACATTGAGAAAATAGCAAAGCTCAAAACATGGGCCTGATAAATAGATCGCCATCTGTTTATGCATTAGCTGCCAAGTATATTTCATTAAAAACAGATCAGTAACTGTTTTACAACAATTTTGGAATTGTCACCTAATGAAGTGCCTTCTAAATGCATTTTGCCCGGTATTATCTATGATTAGTGTGGATAAACTATGGTCTACTGGTGCCAAGATGAGCATAGGATGGGCAGAACTTGATGCTCTACAAAGGAACTACTTTTGAATAAATCTTGGCAGTACAGTAGAAGCCTATTTGCATTCACTAAAACATTTTAAAAAGAGGATTCAGATGTCATAAAAACTTCCACTTATCTACATTTTTAAGATATCTAGTTCCTACATGAGTAGAGACTACTGAGGGGAGGACGGCTCATAATAATGGCTGGAATGGAGTCAATGGAGTGGTATCATACAAAGATGTGGTTTCCATGTGGTTGATACCACTCCATTGACTCCATTCCAGCCATTATTATGAGCCGTCCTCCCCTCAGCAGCCCGCACTGCTGTACATTGATTTTCAAAGTGGTCAGGGCCTGTGCAGGGTTGACACATTTGATCAAGTCTGTTCTTTATTGGATTGAACATCTACTTAAAAATCTATCCTATAAAATGTTTTGATGTCTGTGAGGGTGGAGCACTTTTTTCTTCAACTCTATTCGCATCTTTTGTCCCCCTTTCTATTTGATTGGTTGGTATTTTCAAAATCTAGGTCCTCATGCCACCTGGGAAATGTCACTAAACTCTCTTCCAGTGAGTCTGTAGCTGATCTCAAGAACATCAACAAATCCTGATAAGGCTATCTAGGTGTTTTCGGATTAGAATTAACACATCAAATATTTGTCTGTCTACAGAGTAGAAATTGAAGTTAATTTTTGTGCTACTTCGTGCAGGGCTACTGTCCCTAAAGGAGGGAACCAGTTTAAGTGCTGCATGGTAAGTAGTTGCTCCATTTTCCATATGAAAGAAGTACTGTATTCACTCTTCTTCCTATAAAAGAATCCAGTCATTGCATTACAATGTGTTATAGTGTTAAATCATAAAATACGATTGCCATTGCTTGGATTATGTGGAAACATTTGGCTGTATTAGCATAATTTACCATATTCATTTTACTCAAATATCTTAATGATTAGTAGTAGAAGTAATCTTCTCTATTTACTAAGTGTTATGGTGTGTTCTTCAGAGATGATCTCTCCTTACCTTACCTGTGCAACCACCACCAGTGTTGACATTCTCCTGTAAAACTGCACTCATCTTTTTCAGTGTACTTTTCCATCCTCAGTAGGCAAGCACTGTTTTCTGAGACAGGCTGCATAGTCTGGCTGCTACAGACAGAGAGAATGGGATAAACGCCAAGCGAGCTGGTCCTGGGGCTCTGTTCACAAACAGACTCCACAGAGCCCCAGGACAGCAACACAATTAGACCCAACCAAATCATGAGGGGGGGGGGGTTGACCGAATGGGACAAACACACCATTGAAACCCTGCATGCAGAGCTCTGTAAGATTATCCTACATGTCCAGAGGAAAACTACAAACAATACATGCAAAAAAAGAGCAATTACAATGGCTTGCGAAAGTATTCACCCCCCTTGGCATTTTCCTATTTTGTTGCCTTACAACCTGGAATTAAAATTGATTTTTTGGGGTTTTGTATCATTTGATTTACACAACATGCCTACCACTTTTTGTGAAACAAACAAGAAAGACCAAAAAATTTAAAACTTGAGCGTGCATAACTATTCACCCCCCCCCCAAAGTCAATACTTTGTAGAGCCACCTTTTGCAGCAATTACAGCTGCAAGTCTCTTGGGGTATGTCTCTATAAGCTTGGCACATCTAGCCACCGGGATTTTTGCCCATTCTTCAAGGCAAAACTGCTCCAGCTCTTTCAAGTTGGATGGGTTCCGCTGGTGTACAGCAATCTTTAAGTCATACCACAGATTCTCAATTGGATTGAGGTCTGGGCTTTGACTAGGCCATTCCAAGACATTTAAATGTTTCCCCTTAAACCACTCGAGTGTTGCTTTAGCAGTATGCTTAGTGTCATTGTCCTGCTGGAAGGTGAACCTCTGTCCCAGTCTCACATATCTGGAAGACTGAAACAGGTTTCCCTCAAGAATGTCCCTGTATTTAGCGCCATCCATCATTCCTTCAATTCTGACCAGTTTCCCAGTCCCTGCCGATTGGAAAAACAAGATGGTGTTCTCGGGGTGATGAGAGGTGTTGGGTTTGCGCCAGACATAACGTTTTCCTTGATGGCCAAAAAGCTAAATTTTTGTCTCATCTGACCAGAGTACCTTCTTCCATATGTTTGGGGTGTCTCCCACATGGCTTTTGTCGAACACCAAACGTGTTTGCTTATTTTTTTTCAGCAATGGCTTTTTTTCTGGCCACTCTTCTGTAAAGCCCAGCTCTGTGGAGTGTATGGCTTAAAGTGGTCCTATGGACAGATACTCCAATTTCCACGGAGCTTTGCAGCTCCTTCAGGGTTTTCTTTGGTCTCTTTGTTGCCTCTCTGATTAATGCCCTCCTTGCCTGGTCCGTGAGTTTTGGTGGGCGGCCCTCTCTTGGCAGGCTTGTTGTGGTGCCATATTCTTTCAATTTTAAAAAAAATAATGGATTTAAATGGTGCTCCGTGGGATGTTCAACATTTCTGATATTTATTTATAACCCAACCCTGATCTGTACTTCTCCACAACTCTGTCCCTGACCTGTTTGGAGAGCTCCTTGGTCTTCATGGTGCCGCTTGCTTGGTGGTGCCCCTTGCTTAGCGGTGTTGCAGACTCTGGGGCCTTTCAGAACAGTTGTATATATATTGAGATCATGTGACAGATCATGTGACACTTAGATTGCACACACATTAACTTTATTTAACTAATTATGTGACTTCTGAAGGTAATTGGTTGCACCAGATCTTATTTAGGGGCTTCATAGCAAAATCCATTTAAATTACAGGTTGTAATGCAACAAAATAGGAAAAACGCCAAGGGGGATGAATACTTTTGCAAGGCACTGTAAGTTTTGGAAACATCTAAAATACAGTGACCCCCTCTCATATCATTACCAAGCCCTGCAATGCCAAGAGCTGAGCAAAGAAAAGAGTCCCCTCATCCAGCTGGTCCTGGGGCTGAGTTCACAAACCTGTTCTACTAACACACTGAAGCCTCAGGACCAGAACATCCAATCAAATCAGAATAAACCAAATTATAACACAGTCAAAACAAAACTACATTGCTTATTGGGAAACAAAAGGACAAGCACAAAGTAAAATGCAGTGCTTTCTGGCGCTAAATCGACAGTACACCGTGGTTAACTATTTGACCATGGTTACTGATCAAAACCTTAGAAAAACCTTGACAAAGTACAGGCTTAGTGAGCACAGCCTTGCCATTGAGAAGGGTAGACACAGGAAAACCTGGCTCTCTGTAGAGGAAAGGCTGTGCAACCACTGCACCACAGCAGAACCTGAGACCGAGCTGCATTTCCTGACAAAAATGTAAAAAACATAAAACAATTAATGTCATTTCCCCAAATTTGAAACTGTTTTTTCAAGGTTTCAAAGACCTCTCTGATGAGAATAGGCTACCCGTCCTGTTGGGGGAGGACGCAGAGAGCTGTGGGTTGGCAGCGCACTACATTGCTGCCTGCTATGAGATGAGGGACAGTGTCTGATAGACCAACCAACCTGCACATGTCCACTATATTGTTATTGTTCAATAGTTATTTTGACCCTTGGTTATTGTTGTTACTGTTGTCCCATTGACAATATTGATTATTATTTTTATTATGTTAATAGTGTAAATATCCAAAGTAAGCTTTGGCAATATGTACATTGTTACGTCATGCCAATAAAGCAAATTGAATTAGAGAGAAAGCGAGCGAGCGAGTGAGAGCAAGAGATCTCTGCAAGGCAGCACATTTCTCAGTGATGTAATAGTGCTTTTTATGAACCTTTGAGTTTCTTTACAGGTCAGCTATTCTGGAACAATGTTATTACCCAATGGACACAGTCGAGTTATGACACATTGAGAGTCATTCAGGCAACCATTTAAGGAGGTGAGGTCTGACCAAGGGACCAGATATTGCAGATATTTATCTACAGATTTGTAACGGGCTAATGGGATTCTCCATTACCCGTTACAGGATAGGTACTGTTTGACATGGCACAGAATCTACGACCAACCTTAACTTGGCGATACTATCTTTGTTTTCTATTCGGCCAAACATGTACACTACATGACCAAAAGTATGTGGACAGCTGCTCATCGAACATCTCATTCCAAAATCATGGGCATTAATATGGAGTTGGTCCCCCCTTTGCTGCTATAACAGCCTCCGCTCTTCTGGGAAGGCTTTACACTAGATATTGGAACATTGCTGCGGGGACTTGCTTCCATTCAGCCACAAGAGCATTAGTGAGGTCGGGCACTGATGTTGGGCGATTAGGCCTGGCTCGCAGTCGGCGTTCCAATTCATCCCAGAGATGTTCGATGGGGTTGAGGTCAGGGCTCTGTGCAGTCCAGTCAATTCTTCCACACCGATCTCGACAAACCATTTCTGTATAGACCTTGCTTTGTGCACGTGGACATTATCATGCTGAAACAGGAAAGGGCCTTCTCGAAACTGTTGCCACAAAGCTGGAAGTACAGAATCGTCTAGAATGTCATGGCGATCTTTACACCACTCTATCCGACGCTTGGCATTGCGCATGGTAACCTTAGGCCATTTCATGACGCTCCCAACCAACAGTTATTGTGCTGACGTTGCTTCCAGAGGCAGTTTGGAACTCGGTAGTGAGTGTTGCAACCGAGGACAGACAATTTTTGTGTGCTAATAGCTTCAGCACTCTGCGGTCCTGTTCTGTGAGCTTGTGTGACCTACCACTTCGCGGCTGTGCCGTTGTTGTTCCTAGAGGTTTCCTCTTCGAAATAACAGCACTTACAGTTGACCGGGACAGCTCTAGCAGGGCATACATTTGACAAATTGATTTGTTGGAAAGGTGGCATCCTATGACGGTAACACGTTGAAAGTTACTGAGATCTTCAGTAAGGCCATTCTACCGCCAATGTTTGTCTATGGAGATTGCATGGCTGTGTGCTCGATTTTATACACCTGTCAGCAACGGGTGTGGCTGAAAGCCAAATCCACAAATTTGAAGGGGTGTCCACATACTTTGTATATATAGTGTACCTTCTAAAATGTCTGTGTCCAGTTGCAGGTGGTTCGTTAGAATTTAGAAAATGCTCCATTATTAAAATAAATACATGTTTTGCTCCATGAAGTAATCCAACAATGTGTAAGCCGCCATCTTCTCTACTTCAAACCCTCTCATATTGATCAAGACAGGTGAGTGTCATGACAAGCAGCACTTTGGGGTGGACCCACCTGTCCCAATCAATGAGAGAATATTTGAAATAGACAAGATGGCGGCATACATATGGTTGAATTACTTCATGGATCAAAAAATCAAAAAACATTTTCTTAATTCATAAGAGCACCCAGCAACTGGAAAATTAGATTTTAGAAGACATGTTTGGCAGAACCGAGAACAAAGATAGTATAACCAAGTTAAGGTTGGTCGTAAATCATCTGTGTAGCGTCATGCCAAGCCTATTTCACACAAGCTCTTATATTGTTCACGAAAATCACAGCCACTTGTTGGAAACAATTTGAAACATCAAATAGCCATATTGCTGTTGAGACATTTACCCCAAAACAATACTATCAGATAGAGCAGCTGCTGAAGATGCATACAGTAGCTACCTGATGGGATAGGCGTTGCTTTGTTTGAGGACATTTTAAATGTTTTTTCCAGTTCCAAGTTCTTCTTTCATTTGCGGTAGGTGAGCTTCTCAAGGAAATATATTCCTCAAATCTCTCGTGACTGCGCAAGCACGCACTCAAGAAGGGGGTGGGGGGTTTGTAGTCCTGGAATGTTTTGGTGTGCGCGCCCCCGATGTTGTCTGATCGTGTGGCGCGCCAGAGAGCGAGGGTAGGTAAGCGCGGTAGCGCGATACGTCTGTGTCTGGAGTACAAGGAAGGAGGAAACTATGGAAAGGGGAGTGATGGTGGTAAAGAAATGACAAGTTTGGGAGTATAAATTACACAAGAGTTGCCTTATGAGGAGCCTTCAGCGCCTAGGACGATGAAACAAGTATCGTAAGAGGTAAAATACTACGGCAGTTCATTTTCGTGCGGTAAAGCTCTGAAATGTTTTGATCACGGTTTACTTGGAATTGTTACAATGAAACTGATCACCACTAAGGACATTTTGGTATCTAACTTGTTTCGCACAGTTAACTTATTTCTGTGTTTCATCTTTGGCTGACTTTATTGTCAGTGTTTGACCGGTTACGAATTGTCATAGGCTACTTAAAAGCCAATTCAGGTTCAAGAATTAAAGACGTTGGTCTACAACAATGTCGTGATGAGGGAAAAGTCATTTGCTTTGAAACAGCACGAAGAATGCGATTGCGAGGTATATAGGAAGTTGATCTGATTTGGATAGGCTCGAATAGTACTAACAGCTAGGTTTTGAAAGTGTGTTTTGCTCTTGTCTTTGTAGATGACCACACATTACGCATGATTTGAGGTAAGGGCGCCGGAGAATCTGAGGGATCCATGGCACTGGTCGAGAGAGAACAACAATAGTGAAACAAGAAACGAGGAAATACTCAGAAGTTTAACTCCTATCACCTCTTCCCAAGATACTCCCTGTAAATCTTTGAAAATGATAAAAGCCGAGAGCAAAGGAGAAAGGGCGCTGAGGAGTGCGTCCCCGCATAGAAATGCTTACAAGTCGGACTTCCACGCTATTAAGTGTACTTTTGATGGGACGAAATCCGACGGCGCTGCAAAGTTATATGCAAATGGCTCTATCGACACCCAGGAGGACACGAGGGGGAGGCCTTTTGGCAATCGGATAAACAAGATAAAGAATATTTTCCTCCAGATGGATGGTCAGCAACAAGAGATTCAAGAGGTGAAAACCACTTTGAAAGCTGATGTGTCCCCTGTCTCCCCACCAAATGAGCCATTTGCAGTCACCACACACACAACAAGCTTGAGCTGTGCCACTAGCCCAGAATCTCAAAGTTTAGATAAAACCCCCAAGGGAGGGGATGTCGAAGTTGACAAAGCAGCTTTGGCAGAGAAGTTTTCTTCGACCAGGAAACTCTTTGAGAGGACTATCAAAGAACAACCCGCAGCGGATAAGTCTCCCAACAGAGTTGTAAGCCGGGTGGCCCTGGGCAGTGTGTCTGATGGGGGGAAAAGTACCAGGAGATTGTCAGGGTCCACTGAGACTAGCAACATCAAAACAGAGCCTGGTCCCACTCCAGTGACGAGAAGCCGGACAGATGAGAGGAGCGATACTGAGGAGACAAAACATGTGTCCAGGTTGTCACTGAATGCTGGACCCATGTCCAGGCGGCTAGACAACTTCATTGTGGACAGTGACAATGAGAGAAAAGCCACAGAGATATTATCTAAAGTATGCAGTCTCTCAGATCGCTCAATGCCTACATCTCCGACAAGGGACAGTTTTTACAAATCCACCATTCCAACTAATGATGCCACTAACAAACCCACCTCTGTAGTTACCAGTGTCATTCTCAAACCAACTTCCCCATTCAATAACACCACTCACAAACCAATCCCCCCAACAGCCAATGCCACTCCAAAGGCCAGCTCCCCAGAGCCCATATCCCCAGGTGGCCAAAGTGCTTACAAGCGCTCCCCCTCAACCAGTGACTGTTTTGTTAGACCATCTGTGGGTAGCGATGGCGTAAAACCCTCCAGTCCACCCCCCAGGGATCAAAAACAGCCTACCATGTTTGCCAACAGCTTTTACAGTAGCAACAGGGCCAAAACCTCCGACAGTGCCAAGAGTGATGGGCATGTGGCACAGAGTCCCACCAGGGAAAAGCCACCTACCCAGGCTTCATCTCTGCCTGGCATGGTCCGGGCTGAGCTCATAGTGGTACAGAATGAGTCATCAGAGAGCGAGGAGAATGAAGATGAGAATATTGAAGACAATGTTTTTGAGGAACTGAATGTGCAACCCCCAAAAGAGATCAAAGTTGAGCTAAAAGAATCACCACCAAAGGTGATCAGTCAGAATGATGACCACCATCAGCAGATCTTAGAGAATGATGAGGGCAAGGAGACAGAGATTACACTGAAGAAGGAAGATGGAAGTCGAGTTGAGGAGTGGAGGGAAGACACAAGTCCTGTAAATCAAACTGCGGATTACGAGGAGGAAAAGGTGGATGAGGAGGTTGCTGAGGAGGGGCGTGAGCAGGAGGAACAGGGCAGCAGGGGCAAGATTTCCCCAGTGGCATATGGTATAGAGAACGCAGCATTTGTGGATGATAGGGATACTGACCAGACCCTCAAGGAGGAGGAGGAAGAGAAGGAAGAGCAGCCCTGTGATGAGGAGGACATTGAGGAGGCCCCTGGGCTTTCAGATGAGGAGGAACCGGGACCACGGAGGAAGATCAAGTTTTCAACGTCACCAATACGGGTAAGTATTGAGAAGGGGAAATGTCACATTGATAATCTGAAGTGAAGTTGATGATAATTGCTTTGATTTTGGGGTCTTAAAGAATGTAAACCTTACTATAGGGTTTCTATTTATAGTAGCTGGCTAACTTTTGTCTGGCCTAAAAGTTCTGAGAGAGGTCAATTGTAGATGTGGTAATATACCAGACAATCTCACAGCTGGTGCCCTTTTGGATCTAATTTATTAACCAAGGAAGTCTGCTTTCGCTCAGGTTGTTGACATATTTGTGGAGGGCATTCTTTGGTGCCTTGACTGACAGATCACATACACAATTAGTATCTTTGTTACACATGATGATGTTATGGCTGCTGTAGCACTGTATCATCAGGCAAGCCGTGTCATGGATGAGAACCCAAACTATGGGATGTTTAAGCTTCTGTAATTACTGAGGCATTGCCTAAAGCTGATGTGTCTGAGGGTCACATCTTTCTCCTGTTAACAATGTCAAGGATCTAGGCTAGTAGTAGTGGGACATATTTCCGGATGTTAGTCCGGAATGCTCCAAGCGGTATTCTTGGAAACATTGTTGACATTACAAAAGGGGTCTGTGTGAGCCCCAGCTGAATGAGGACAGTCGGGAGGGATATGGAGTGACGTGGTGGAACCCTGACTTAACTGTACTCCACTCTACTGTACTCTACTGTACAGTATAAACAACCTCATCATGGCTTGTAGATGGTTGGTTGGAGGCCTGCTCTTGGAGAATGATTATTTCCATTCACTGTGAATCAGCCGTGCATACTTGTGAACATTAGGGTTGGGCGGTATCCAGATTTTCATACCGAAGTATACAGTATTACCGGAAAGGGCACTATTCATTCACTTATTTTTATATATATATATATATATATATATATATATATATATATATATATATATATATATATATATATATATATATACATACATACATACATACATACATACATACATACATACATACATACATACATACAGTGGGGAAAAAAAGTATTTAGTCAGCCACCAATTGTGCATGTTCTCCCACTTAAAAAGATGAGAGAGGCCTGTAATTTTCATCATAGGTACAGTCAACTATGACAGACAAATTGAGATTTTTTTTTCCAGAAAATCATATTGTAGGATTTTTAATGAATTTATTTGCAAATTATGGTGGAAAATAAGTATTTGGTCACCTACAAACAAGCAAGATTTCTGGCTCTCACAGACCTGTAACTTCTTCTTTAAGAGGCTCCTCTGTCCTCCACTCGTTACCTGTATTAATGGCACCTGTTTGAACTTGTTATCAGTATAAAAGACACCTGTCCACAACCTCAGTCACACTCCAAACTCCACTATGGCCAAGACCAAAGAGCTGTCAAAGGACACCAGAAACAAAATTGTAGACCTGCACCAGGCTGGGAAGACTGAATCTGCAATAGGTAAGCAGCTTGGTTTGAAGAAATCAACTGTGGGAGCAATTATTAGGAAATGGAAGACATACAAGACCACTGATAATCTCCCTCGATCTGGGGCTCCACGCAAGATCTCACCCCGTGGGGTCAAAATGATCACAAGAACGGTGAGCAACAATCCCAGAACCACACGGGGGGACCTAGTGAATGACCTGCAGAGAGCTAGGACCAAAGTAACAAAGCCTACCATCAGTAACACACTACGCCGCCAGGGACTCAAATCCTGCAGTGCCAGACGTGTCCCCCTGCTTAAGCCAGTACATGTCCAGGCCCGTCTGAAGTTTGCTAGAGTGCATTTGGATGATCCAGAAGAGGATTGGGAGAATGTCATATGGTCAGATGAAACCAAAATAGAACTTTTTGGTAAAAACTCAACTTGTCGTGTTTGGAGGACAAAGAATGCTGAGTTGCATCCAAAGAACATCATACCTACTGTGAAGCATGAGGGTGGAAACATCATGCTTTGGGGCTGGGGCTGTTTTTCTGCAAAGGGACCAGGACGACTGATCCGTGTAAAAGAAAGAATGAATGGGGCCATGTATCGTGAGATTTTGAGTGGAAACCTCCTTCCATCAGCAAGGGCATTGAAGATGAAACGTGGCTGGGTCTTTCAGCATGACAATGATCCCAAACACACCGCCCGGGCAACGAAGGAGTGGCTTCGTAAGAAGCATTTCAAGGTCCTGGAGTGGCCTAGCCAGTCTCCAGATCTCAACCCCATAGAAAATCTTTGGAGGGAGTTGAAAGTCCGTGTTGCCCAGTGACAGCCCCAAAACATCACTGCTCTAGAGGAGATCTGTATGGAGGAATGGGCCAAAATACCAGAAACAGTGTGTGAAAACCTTGTGAAGACTTACAGAAAACGTTTGACCTGTGTCATTGCCAACAAAGGGTATATAACAAAGTATTGAGAAACTTTTGTTATTGACCAAATACTTATTTTCCACCATAATTTGCAAATAAATTCATAAAAAATCCTACAATGTGATTTTCTGGATTTTTTTTCTTCTCATTTTGTCTGTCATAGTTGACGTGTACCTATGATGAAAATGACAGGCCTCTCATCTTTTTAAGTGGGAGAACTTGCACAATTGGTGGCTGACTAAATACTTTTTTTCCCCACTGTGTGTGTGTGTGTGTGTGTGTGTGTGTGTGTATATATATATATATATATATATATATATATTCTTATTTTTTAAATTGCGCACAAAAAATTTTGGCAATAGGGATTTTGATCCAGGATGGGATTGAATGTCTGCTGTAACCATGAAGCTTGATCTTGACATGTAGCACTTATTCCAAATGCCTGTATTTTTCGTTTTTATGAGCGTTTGTCTACATGTTGTCTTTTTGGTCTCGTCTCGTTCGCTCATTCTGTGCTGTGCACCTTCCCATTTACACCAGAGATCTGTATATAATGACGAAATGCTCATATTTCCACCCTTAACAATAGGAGTCGTTGTCCCAAAGGCGGGAAGGCAGGCGACAAGCTTGGGTTCAAAATAAGCGCATAGAAACGCATCGGGATTATTTTGGACATATTTTGGCGACATTGAAACCTCTCGCTTCGCCTCTTTCTCCCAAGCCTTTCCCCTTACCACTCACAACAACAAAGATGGGAAATCACTTCTTTTTCCTCTCTGACAAGCGGTTTCAACTCGCTATTTGCATTTGAAGTTTGGTCCAACAGAATCGGTCATATGGACACCAGAACAC
Source organism: Coregonus clupeaformis (assembly GCF_020615455.1). Taxonomy (NCBI): domain Eukaryota; kingdom Metazoa; phylum Chordata; class Actinopteri; order Salmoniformes; family Salmonidae; genus Coregonus; species Coregonus clupeaformis. The sequence continues at coordinate 21,486,875 of NC_059214.1, read as the reverse complement.
ATGGAGACATTATTTTACTGTAATAGAGGAGAAGTTAACCTTTCAAACATACCCTTTTTTAAATGTTTCAACTCCTCAAATTTCGAGCAGAGCAGACACTACTAAAACGGATGTACCAATGAACATTCATTGTGGAAAATATTTGCAGCATTGTAGTCATATAAAGATAGTGATACTAGCTGTTTAGTCTGTGTTTTATAAATGTGCAATAATCATAAAACAATTCTATGGAATTAGCAACTCGTTCTCATTCTGAGAAACAAGGTAGGCCACTTGATTTCAACATCTGAACAAAGTGGACAGGCTAGCATGCTGTTCAAACAGTTAGAGACAGACCGAAGGTTGTGTTCATAACAATTAAACTATTTTTCCTTGTTAGCTGAATTCAGATCCAAGTTGGCTAAACTTGAAATATAAATATTAGCTGGCTACTGACTAGCACGTGGGCTTGTTTTTGAGACAGGTGTTAATTTTCTGTAATGCCTGCTACAATATTAGTGAATGTGCATTATGCATGGTTCCGGCTTATTATTATTTTTACAAAGGGCATTTTTATAGACAGACCTGAATGCCAGATCAGTGATTATTGCAACAACAACAAAAAGCAGGTACAACTATTTTGATAAAATAATTACAATATCAGTGGGTCTTATTTACATTTTAGTCATTTAGCAGACGCTCTTATCCAGAGCGACTTACAGTTAGTGAGTTTATTAATTATTTTTTTTCATACTGGCCCCCCGTGGGAATGGAACCCACAACCCTGGCGTTGCAAGCGCCATGCTCTACCAACTGAGCTACATGGGGCCCTATGGTCTTATGGTTGTTGAAGGCATACATTCAGCCTATGTATAATTTCACAAGCTCTGAATATATTAGATTATTGCTGACTGTTTTAAATGCAGTGTATTTGACCTTTAATTGTACAATGAAGCTTATGTGTATATTTTTATTTATTTTATTTTGTTTTACCTTTATTTAACTAGGCAAGTCAGTTAAGAACAAATTGTTATTTACCATGACGGCCTACACCGGCCAAACCCGGACGACGCTGGGCCAATTGTGCGCCGCTCTATGGGACTCCCAATCACGGCCGGTTGTGATACAGCCTGGAATCGAACCAGGGGGTCTGTACCAGTCAAAAGTTTGGAAACACCTACTCATTCCAGGGTTTTTCTTTATTTTTACTATTTTCGACGTTGTAGAATAATAGTGAAGACATCAAAACTATGAAATAACACATACGGAATCATGTAGTAACCAAATAAATGTTAAACAAATCTAAATATATTTTATATTTGAGGTTCTTTAAATAGCCACCCTTTGCCTTGATGACCCGAGTGGCGCAGTGGTCTAAGGCTGTGCCACTAGAGATCCTGGTTCGAATCCAGGCTCTGTCGTAGCCGGCCACGACCGGGAGACCCATGGGGCGGCGCACAATTGGCCCAGCGTCGTCCAGGGTAGGGGAGGGAATGGCCGGCAGGGATGTAGCTCAGTTGGTAGAGCATGGCGTTTGCAACGCCAGGGTTGTGGGTTCGATTCCCACGGGGGGCCAGTATGAAAAAAAGAATGTATGCACTCACTAACTGTAAATCGCTCTGGATAAGAGCGTCTGCTAAATGACTAAAATGTAAAAAATCTATCGTGAATCGCCCATAACTTTGAAAAAATAGAGATATGAGTTTTAGGCCAAATCGCCCAGCCTTTTGTGAACGGCATCAACATGAAGTGGGCTGGGCTGGGAGGTTTTGGGTGATATCTCCCATCGCCACATCTAATCAACATTTTGGCAGATCAGGGGAAAACAAATCACTTCAGGGCATTCCACAGCCTGTGTGAACTGGTCAATGTTTATCCAGGGCCTCAAATGTGTGTTGTTATCTCAGGGTGTGGATGCCCCCAATTGGCCTGCCAGGTGGTCCTAGAGAGTGGGTCCTGATGGGGTCCTGGGAGAGGGGGCCAGTAGCTGACCTGGAGGACGACACAAATAACAGTGTGCTGCATCTCTCCTAGGGATGACATAGCAGAGATTAGCCTAGCTTTGCACTTCACACCAATGTGTTACAGGAACAGTTCACATATTGATAGAGCTCAGTAATGGTGTGAGTGAAGTGAAATACACAAACGTGTTCGGAAATTCAAGCCATTGCAAACTCCATTATCAAACACTGTTTCAGTGAAGAATGCATTACTCATAAACTCCTGTGATAACGATGAATCAATTTATGATCACCAGTCTTTTTGTCCAGATAACACTACGATTAGAGGGCGTCTCCTTGTTTGGACTAGGTCCTAAGTGTGATGTGACATCTGTTGGTTGACTGTATTCTTCCTCTGGTTGTGAAATGGTGGATTCTTAGTTTGGTCTTGCCCTGGCATGTGCTGCTCATCATTCTTCCCTCCTTGTTTCTCACTTCTAACAGGCGGGAGGTAGATAGCATTTCAAAATCAAATCAAATTGTACACATACACATACACATATTTCGCAGATGTTATTGCGGGTGTAGCGAAATGCATTTCTGGGACAAAGTATTTACTAGTTATAAATAAATAAATGAATATTTTCGCAAGCTTTTTCGCATCCTTCATTTTTTCTTCTATACTCATCAGGGTGCCATCTGAAAAATGGTGGGTGTCCTATTTGAGATGAGTCATGATTTAACTGCTTCCAGACAGCTTGAAGTGGGCACTGCGCTTTAGGTCTTCCTCAAGCATGCACTTCCTGAAAACACTCCGCCCTGGAGTATATCTTAACAACACAAGAATGAGACGTGTCTCCTGCTATGTGTTGACTCGAAAGTGGAATGCTTCCTCTGGTCTTTCCTTTAAATGTCAACGATTATATTGCAAGCAGGAATGGCTTCTGTTACAATACTTATCAATTTGTTTCCATAAGTGCAGCCTTACTAGCCTAGAGAGTCAAGTTATGTAAGCTGTGTTCTTTCCCTCTCAAACAGGCCTCTCAGGAGAAAAGACACTCCTTTTGCAATAGGGGTAATTTCTGGGACAGGTTGGCTCTTGCTGTTGGTGTTTGAATATCAGTTGAAAAGGGGAGTGACTGTCTACTCACAACTGTTGTCTGGAAAGCAGAAAGATTTGCAATTGACAGTTTGGTCTTTATCTTCAACTGAAGCATCTTTCCAAGGCATTTTCAACACAAGTCTGTCCTCACGGCACAATACAAATGACATTCTAGTTTACATCACTAGTAGTGCTTGACTAGAGTATTCAGTCAACAATGCCTCAGACAGTGTGCTGGTTTGAGCTGGCCCTGCCTGGCATAGCAGGCCGCTCTGGAGCCCTGGCCTGCTCTCAGAGGAGAGTTGAAGTGCTTTGTGCTCCAGCCTGCAGCAGGATTTAGGTCTTTGTGTGCAACCTGAGCCTGTACAGGGGACCTGTCGTCTGAGGAAGAAAGGTCCTCTTTGTCAAGCTGCTGCAGGAGACTTCCATTCTGAACATGTCCCTTGACCGAGGCTCAAAAGACAGTTTGCAGTTGCACATATGGAGAGTTACTGTTTGTTTCTCAAATGAATGGATTGTAAATTAGTTGAGACTGATTTTCAGACACCTGTACTCCTAAACCATTAGCTCCGTACTTAATCTGCTTGTTCTGCTTGATGCATCTTTAAAAATACAGGTTGTGCTTTACTAAAGGAATCTCAACTTAAATTGATGCTTTGTACTCATCAGAATACTGCATTCCCATAGCAGCTGTGTCAGTAGTAGTCTGTTGCTAAAGGAGTCCCATAACCTACTGATGATAAATATTCAACATAAACACATACCGTAGTCTTTTCCACATATGTTTTATCTTCGAGACATCTCTTGCACAATCTATCGTTTATGTTATATTGCGTTGCTTTTATTGTTACTTCAAAGTAGGGCTGGGCAATATATCGAATTCATTTGAATGTATGTTTTATGCGATGTTCCAAATACCTGTATCGCAATAATCATAAACATTCTGATCTGTTGCATCAGACTAATTGCTTTTTAAGGTTAATTTTGTTTAGTAATTTTTTTAATGTAGCCAAGCCTACTGGTTTTATGAATTTGGGATCTATCGTCTGACAACTGTCCCCGAGTCTGTTTGGAATAGGCCATTTCTTTCTCGACAAGCTGACCAATAGAATAGGTTAACTTTTCTACTATGGGGGATAGTAGGTTGACATAGGCTAGTGATTTTGCTGTTTGTTACTCGTCTTGTTGGCTGAGAAAAATACAGTTATTCTAACATCTTCAAAGTGCACATCAGAATTCACTAAGAAGGACCACACATCGTTTATCCTCGACTTGCATGTTTAGTTTATATGAATTACCATAATCTAAATGTGATTTCTGTCATTCTGAGCACTGTGGGTGGACGCCCTAATCAGGTTATGCACCCAATGCATATGGGTACGGTCAATTTCTCAAATGTCCGGTAAATTAAAATGCTGCTGGTCAAATTTCCGGCCCAACATTTTCCTAATTGAAACCCTGTCTTAGACAGACTTGAAAGCCAAATCAGTGATTATTGCAAAAAAAAGCATGTTAAACTAATTTGATCAAATAATTAAATTATTGGTGGGTCTTATGGTTTTGGAAGGCTTATATTTGCCCTGAATTAATTTGATTATACTTGTCTGTTTGAAATGCAGTGTATTGACCTTTTAATTGTGCAACAAAACTTATTTAGATATCTTGAATCGCCTATAAATGTGAAAAAATCTATATATTATTTTTAGGACCTACCGCCCAGCCTTACTTCAAAGAGCTTTTGAAACATTAAATTGTGTCGTAGGCAGAGGTAAGGAAAGGGTTAAACCCTCTTCTCTCTGTACAGTTGGAATTGTGTTTTCTAGGTGTGGCCTAATTTGAAGAAAATTATGGAGTGGTGTGACACACACAGCTATGTTCAAACTGTGAACCACAGGTCTAACAAACAGCACACCCGGCAATCTGTATCTGCTGAAATTCACATTCACCTTGACACCAATGCTATGACCACATGTTGTAGAATTATAGTAGAGAGCGGTGTAACTCCCCACTTCCAGGTGTGTTATTATCCTGTTGTAGATACTGTGTGCAGTACAGAGGTAAGTACACTGTAGTTTGTCCAGTTAATTCACTGTCCAGAGGGGCTGACTGAACTATTGTTCTGTGCTGCTCATCGCTGTTGGAGTCCGGTAGACATTTGGAGTTGAGAATGAGTTAATCATCAGAGAAAAGAAAATGGCAGCAGGAACCTAATTGACATTGTGGAAGCCTGCACAGAATAAAAAACTTCCAAAACATGCATCCTGTTTGCAACAAGGCACTAAAGTAATACTCCAAATGTGGCAAAAGCGATGACATTTTTGTCCTGAATACAAAGTGCTATGTTTGGGGCAAATCCAATACAACACATTACTGAATATCACTCTCCATATTTTCAAGCAAAGTGGTGGCTGCATCATGTTATGGGTATGCTTGTAATTGTTAAGGACTGGGGAGTTTTTCAGAATATAAAAAAATTAATGGAATGGAGCTAAGCATAGGCAAAATCCTAGAGGAAAACCTGCTTCAGTCTGCTTTCCACCAGACACTGGGAGATGAATTCACCTTTCAGCAGGACAATAATCTAAAACACAAGGCCAAATCTACACTGGAGTTGCTCACCAAGAAGACAGTGAATGTTCCTGAGGGGCCGAGTTAGATTTTCAAGTAGATTTAAGTCAAAACTATGGCAAGACCTGGAAATGGTTGTCTAGCAATGATCAACAACCAATTTGACAGAGCTTGAAGAATTTTGAAAATAATAATGGACAAATGTTGCCCAATCCAGGTGTGGAAAGCTCTTAGAGACTTACCCAGAAAGACTCACAGCTGTAATCGCTGCCAATGGTGCTTCTACAAAGTATTCACTCAGGGGTGTGAATACTTATGTAAATGAGATATTTCTGTATTTCATTTTCAATACATTTGCTAAAATATCAAAAAACATGTTTTCACTTTGCCATTATGGGGTACAGTGGCTTGTGAAAGTATTCACCCCCTTGGCATTTTTCCTATTTTGTTGCCTTACAACCTGGAATTAAAATTGATTTTTTTGAGGGGGTTTGTATCATTTGATTTACACAACATGCCTACCACTTTGAAGATGCAAAATATTTTTCGTTGTGAAACAAACAAGAAGTAAGACAAAAAAATTGAAAACTTGAGTGTGCATAACTATTCACCCCCCAAAGTCAATACTTTGTAGAGCCACCTTTTGCAGCAATTAAAGCTGCATGGATGGTGTTCTCGGGGTGATGAGAGGTGTTGGGTGTGCGCCAGACATAGCGTTTTCCTTGATGGCCAAAAAGCTCAATTTTAGTCTCATCTGACCAGAGTACCTTCTTTCATATGTTTGGGGAGACTCCCACATGCCTTTTGGCGAACATCAAATGTGTTTGCTTCTTTTTTTCTTTAAGCAATGGCTTTTTTCTGCCCACTCTTCCGTAAAGCCCAGCTCTGTGGAGTGTACGGCTTAAAGTGGTCCTATGGACAGATACTCCAATATCCACAGTGGAGCTTTGCAGCTCCTTCAGGGTTATCTTTGGTGTCTTTAATGCCTCTCTGATTAATGCCCTCCTTGCCTGGTCCGTGAGTTTTGGTGGGCGGCCCTCTCTTGGCAGGTTTGTTGTGGTGCCATATTCTTTCCATTTTTTTAAATAATGGATTTAAAGGTGCTCCGTGGGATGTTCAAAGTTTCAGATATTTTTTTATAACCCAACCCTGTTTGGAGAGCTCCTTGGTCTTCATGGTGCCGCTTGCTTTCAAATCAAATCAAATCAAATTTTATTGGTCACATGCGCCGAATACAACAGGTGCAGACATTACAGTGAAATGCTTACTTACAGCCCTTAACCAACAGTGCATTTATTTTAAACAAAAAAAGTAAAAATAAAACAACAACAAAAAAAAGTGTTGAGAAAAAAAAAGAGCAGAAGTAAAATAAAGTGACAGTAGGGAGGCTATATATACAGGGGGGTACCGTTGCAGAGTCAATGTGCGGGGGCACCGGCTAGTTGAGGTAGTTGAGGTAATATGTACATGTGGGTAGAGTTAAAGTGACTATGCATAAATACTTAACAGAGTAGCAGCAGCGTAAAAAGGATGGGGTGGGGGGCAGTGCAAATAGTCCGGGTAGCCATGATTAGCTGTTCAGGAGTCTTATGGCTTGGGGGTAGAAGCTGTTGAGAAGTCTTTTGGACCTAGACTTGGCACTCCGGTACCGCTTGCCGTGCGGTAGCAGAGAGAACAGTCTATGACTAGGGTGGCTGGAGTCTTTGACAATTTTGAGGGCCTTCCTCTGACACCGCCTGGTATAGAGGTCCTGGATGGCAGGAAGCTTTGCCCCAGTGATGTACTGGGCCGTACGCACTACCCTCTGTAGTGCCTTGCGGTCGGAGGCCAAGCAGTTGCCATACCAGGCGGTGATGCAACCAGTCAGGATGCTCCCGATGGTGCAGCTGTAGAATTTTTTGAGGATCTGAGGACCCATGCCAAATCTTTTTAGTCTCCTGAGGGGGAATAGGCTTTGTCGTGCCCTCTTCACGACTGTCTTGGTGTGTTTGGACCATGATAGTTCGTTGGTGATGTGGACACCAAGGAACTTGAAGCTCTCAACCTGTTCCACTACAGCCCCGTCGATGAGAATGGGGGCGTGCTCAGTCCTCTTTTTTTCCTGTAGTCCACAATCATCTCCTTTGTCTTGGTCACGTTGAGGGAGAGGTTGTTGTCCTGGCACCACACGGCCAGATCTCTGACCTCCTCCCTATAGGCCACATATGTCAGAGTCAAGGCCCGCGGGCCACATCCGGCCCGCGAGAAGGTTTTTTACGGCCCCTGGGATGATCTTGATTTATTATTAGAACCGGCCCGCAGACCGCAGCAAGCCGGCAGCCCGCAGATCTTTTACACGCACCAATACTACATTTCCCACAATGCAACGGTGACGCACCGAGCAGTAGGCTGCTTCATTTCAATATTTATTGGCACAGCAGTCGTCAGCATCACAGTAAAATTAACTTTCAGATACCCATCAAAAATGGCAAAACGGAAGGTGGACACTGAGAACCGGGGGTTTCAAACAAGGTGGGAGTCGGAGTATATGTTCACGGAGGTAGCTGGAAAACCTGTGTGTCTTCTGTGTGGAGAAAGTGTGGCGGTACTGAAAGAGTATAATCTGAGACGACATTATGAAACGAAACACGCGGACAAAAACAAGAATATGGACATGGAACAAAGGCTACAAAAGGCAGAGGAATTAAAACGAGGCCTCAAATCTCGACAGGCTCTGTTCAAAAAACGTGGAAAGCTCACCACCAAACCTCCAAATGGAGTTGATTGACCTCCAATGCAATGATGCACTGAGGGCAAAATATGCGGCAGTGGGTGCTGCGGAGTTCGCCCGTTTCCTCCCGACACAATGCCCCAGCTGCGCATCCAGGCTGCTCAAACGTTGTCTATGTTTGGCAGCACATACCTGTGTGAACAACTGTTTTCTTTGATGAACCTGAACAAAACATCACACAGAAGTCGACTTACTGCTGAACACCTCCACTCAATTCTGAGGATTTCCTCAGCTCAGAGCCTTACCCCGAACATTGATGAACTTGTGGAAAAGATGGGACACCACCAAGTATCACCCTCAACCTCAAACAAGTGAACATTACTGTGCAATCACATATTTAGAGTTTTTACTCAGTTCAAGTTTAAAAGTTAAAGTTTAATATTTGTTTTCACTGCATGTTACTTCTCCTTAAACAAAGTGTTGTTTTTGATTAATAGATTTTTGCACTTTATTTTATTGTATTTCAATCCAATTATATTTTAAAAATATTTCAGTTGAGTGGATGATAGAAAATTGCTATTATTGTTTTTTTCTTTGAAGTAAATTTAGCCCACTTTTGCTAAAATAGAAAATATAGGCTACTGATGGTGCCTTGAATACCGGTTTCTTTCATTTAATGTTCATGTTATGGGGATTTTTATATAAAGGAAATTTGTCTTTTGTGTCTGTTGAAAATTAAAGATTACTGACAGAGCCATAAGAAAATATTGCTTTATTTATCTGATCATATTGGAATATATTTGTTAGGTTTTCAGTAGGTTCAATTAGGTTCACTAGACTATATGCGTCATTTAAAAATTTTTCAATGAACATTCGAACAGTCCGGCCCTCGGCTTGTAGCTAAATTTTTTATTTGGCCCTCCGTCCATTTGACTTTGACACCCCTGCTATAGGCTGTCTCATCGTTGTCGGTGATCAGGCCTACCACTGTTGTGTCGTCGGCAAACTTAATGATGGTGTTGGAGTCGTGCCTGGCCATGCAGTCATGGGTGAACAGAGAGTACAGGAGGGGACTGAGCACGCACCCCTGAGGGGCCCCCGTGTTGAGGATCAGTGTGGCAGATGTGTTGTTACCTACCTACCTGTTGTTGCTTGGTGGTGCCCCTTGCTTAGTGGTGTTGCAGACTCTGGGGCCTTTCAGAACAGGTGTGTGTATATATACTGAGATCATGTGACAGATCATGTGACCCTTAGATTGCACACAGGTGGACTTTATTTAGCTAATTATGTGACTTCTGAAGGTAATTGGTTGCACCAGATCTTATTTAGCGGCTTCATAGCAAAGGGGGTGAATACATATGCACGCACCACTTTTCCGTTATCTATTTTCTATAATTTGTTTAACAAGTAATTTTTTTCATTACACTTCACCAATTTGGACTATTTTGTGTATGTCCATTACATGAAATCCAAATAAAAATCAATTTAAATGACAGGTTGTAATGCAACAAAATAGGAAAGACGCCAAGGGGAGGAATACTTTTGCAAGGCACTGTATTGTGTGTAGATGGTGAGAAAAAAACATCAATTTCATCCATTTTGAATTCAGGCTGTAACACGATGTGGAACAAGTCAAGGGTTATGAATACTTTCTGAAGGCCCTGTGTCAACGTTTAGGATGACTATGTTTGATGTACAGTTACAAGATGACATGGCGTCACACCCTGGGTTGTTCTGAACAGAATGAACCTATGTTTGTCTATTATGAAGACGATTCGCAGCAGAACATGCACCTGAATGCACTCTTGACTACTTTCTATGCGCAACATTTCGATCTGTTTCTCTGATTTGCCCTGTGAAAGCCTAACACTGTAAGATCGAATTTTATAACTTAGCTAGTCATGTTGGCAATAGAACAAATTATGCCCACCTGACCCAGATTGCGAATTATAATGGGATGTTTTTGGATTGCGTAAACAACAACAGTAATTGTGTGATGGCAGGGATGCAGGGCTGTGTTCCAAACAAAACTACAAGTGTGCTTGCTGTAGTTCCTCAACAGCTAGGAGAGCTCAAAAAAGTACCTTGTGGTTGAGGATTCTTCTTTAAGTCATAAAAGTGCATTGAAATGACTTAGGAACTGTGCACACTTTGGATAGGTGTGTAGCCACTTGGATACTACAGTTAGACCTCTCACTCAAACCCTTTACATTTATTTTGTCTTATGTTGCACCTACCCCACATTTTCCAGGAATATTCTTATGATTTTACTCTGTATCCAGTGTATATTCAGATTTCGTTATCAACAAATGTGAAAAGTACAGTAAATGAAAATTCTCAAATCAACAGATTATGGTTTGGATTCAGTCTTGTGTCAGGTGAGCTGTTTTGTTCTCAACTTTGGTCTAATCATTTTCCCATAATTTCCAAACTGTTGCCTTTCAGTTGCTACCATTCTTTTCATATTCATTCTGTAAGAAACATTTAAATGTAGCCCTATCCATATAGGCCAATTCCCACACGTGTAAAGGATTAAAATAGATAAATAATGGTAAAACATACACTACCGGTCAAAAGTTTTAGAACACCTACTCATTCAAGGGTTTTTCTTTATTGTTACTATTTTCTACATTGTAGAATAGTAGTAAAGACATAAACTATGAAATAACACATATGGAATCATGTAGTAGCCAGAAAAGTGTTAAACAAATCAAAATATATTTGAGATTCTTCAAATAGCCACCCTTTGCCGTGATGACAGCTTTGCAGACTCTTGGCATTCTCTCAACCAGCTTCATGAGGTAGTCACCTGGAATGCATTTGAATTAACTGGTGTGCCTTCTTAAAAGTTAATTTGTGGAATTTCTCTCCTCCTTAATGCGTTTGAGCCAATCAGTTGTGTTGGGACAAGGTAGAGGGGGTATACAGAAAATAGCCCTATTTGGTAAAAGAGCAAGTCCATTTTATGGCAAGAACAGCTCAAATAAGCAAAGAGAAACAACAGTCCATCATTACTTTAAGACATGAAGGTCAATACGGAAAATGTCAAGAACTTTGAACGTTTCTTCAAGTGCAGTTGCAAAAACCATCAAGCGCTATGATGAAACTGTCTCTCTCATGAGGACCGCCACAGGAATGGAAGACCCAGAGTTACCTCTGCTGCAGAGGATAGGTTCATTAGAGTTACCAGCCTCAGAAATTGCAGCCCAAATAAATGCTTCACATAGTTCAAGTAACAGACACATCTCAACATCACCTGTTCAGAGCAGACTGTGTGAATCAGGCCATGGTCGAATTGCTGCAAAGAAACCACTTCTAAAGGACACCAATAAGAAGAAGAGACTTGCTTGGGCCAATAAACACGAGCAATGGACATTAGACCAGTGGAAAGTTGTCCTTTTGATCTGGAGTCCAAATTGGAGATTTTTGGTTCCAACCGCTGTGTCTTTGTGAGACGCGGTGTTGTTGAACGGATGATCTCCCGAGTGGCGCAGTGGTCTAAGGCACTGCATCTCAGTGCTTGAGGCGTCACTACAAACCCCCTGGTTCGATTCCAGGCTGTATCACAACCGGCCGTGATTGGGAGTCCTATAGGGCGGGTCCGGGTGACTGGAAGTCTATGGGAACAGCTAGCATATGTCCAGTCATTGCGCTAACGCTAGTTAGCAGTGGCTCGCAAAACTACCTTCAACTTCCTTCATTCAAACTGCACGCAGAGACAAAAATTGTATCCATGAGTTCATCTGGGTAAGTATAAAAAGGGCTTAATTGCCAAAATATCGCACTATCCCTTTTAAGATCAGATTGACAAGTTACAATGTATATTTGTTGCAAACAGAAGGAGCAGTGGCGCTAATGAGAGGCACAAGCGCACAGCCCCTGCTTGCTCCTCATCTCTCTACAGTGCAGTGGGGCGAATCAGTTATATTTCAGATGGTGTCAACATAATTACATTTTTATGCATTTTTAAGTAGAATGTCTTTTTAAAAAGTCACCAGAAGTGACTTTCTCACAGTTGTTCTACAAAACAATTATCCTGTTGAGGCATGCCCTTTGTTCACAGCAGTGGGTTCTGCCTCTCCTCTCCTTCCTGCTCAATTTCCTGTGTGCGAATCCTGGAAAGTGGAGAGGGAGTGAGCGTAGATACCGTTCGGCGGCACTACTCTAGTCATGGACACTCCAGGAGGGGCTACTCCTATACATCCCCTCCACAAAATGTTATACTTTCATTTCCTGTCTCTGTTTCATTCTATTGGTGGCCAGAGGAATGTGTCTGACACACTCCACCAATGTTCCCTTGAAGCTGTGCATGCAGTAGCCCTGAGACTGCCGCGCAGAAGAAATATCAGCCCACGGAGAGAAGAACGAGATTGAACTTCACTCAACTTTGTAGAGTTTTCCCTGTTAACACTATCAACCTTTCCCTTTACTGTGGCAATTGTGATCGAATCAACGCAATATTAGTCACTTTCAATATGACATACCGAAACAAAACAAATTATGCAAGAGAGTTTGTTGTAGGCAGAATGAATCGGAGTAGGATTCTATTGGGCATGACTCAGCCTGTACTCTACACAGACCCGTGCGCCATAACCAATCAGAGCTGCAGTAGGCCTATATGCAAATCTACCATTGCCATATATGGATCTGTGCCATTTACTTTGAATTGGACTATGTTTACAGCTGTGGTCGTGAGTAGATGCGCTTGTTTTGAGATCAAAGCAAGAGCTGGATGTAGCCATGTGTGGACATTTTGTTCATATCCTTTGCTAGTTAGTGAGTTAGTAGCGTAAAGTGGTTTCTTGCATCAAACAACACAAAAACTTTTCCAGTCACCACCTTGTCTGAAGGACAAGTGGATAAACAGGTTAATGTCAAGCCCTGCATGTTTTTTTCAAAACTCTCATGGAATGTAGGCCTACGTTAAACACCACACATTGGCTGCTACTTTAGGCTGAATGATAGAACAGCTATTTCCATGTTAACATGTTATGGGATGCATTTTCTCCAATATTTTTGATGGTCGGCCACTCTGGTAGGCATACATTATGATCAAGTAGCCTACTTGGCCACTGTTAAAACTGTAACTTAAAGCAGGTAAAGCCTCAGTGTTCACAGTAAACGCACGCTGGAAGTTGCACATAATTTTCAAAACGTTCACAGCAGACCTGAAATTTGCTCAGTGCCTAATGTTTTTGAGGAAACATTGCACTCCACCCCTTACCCAGCCAGCAGAGAAGCCAGAGAGGAGAGGTGAGGAGAGGGAGGACCTGCCTGCCAGGATCTGGGCTCTGTCCAGACACCTGGACTAGTATTGGGCTGGAGACTGGAGTGATGGGCCTGAATACTAATACAGCTGCCTCAATGCTGCCTTTTCGCTCTTTGGCACAGGGAGAGTCCGACTAGTCTGGGGCTGATTGTGATTGCCTCATACTGTGTTTCATTATGTGATTTAAAAGTAAGTACATCAATAACTGTTGTTTTCACTTAGCTGGTTGACAGAAGACTAAGTGGTATCTGAGGGTTTTTATCAGCTGTCATAGCAGGGCACGAGAGGTGCCTGTTAATCTGAGTCTGTGGGCCATTTGTAAGCAAACCTGTTCAACCTGTCTCTACTCCACGCTCCTTTGGATATGATTCCAAAATAGAACCCAGCCGCATTCTATCCCTCTGGCTCCATATCACCAAACACAGGGTTGGGGTATGGCCTCTTTCTCACAATTAAACAGTCAGTCACTATAAGTGCTTTTCCAGAGTGATTAATTCATTGTTTATTTCTTCAAAGGTAGAGTTGAAAAGGAGGCCTATTTGACTGATTTATTTGTTATTGAACCAGTGTACACTAACGGTCAAAGGTTTTAGAACACCTACTCATTCAAGGGTTTTTCTTTATTTTTACTATTTTCTACATTGTAGAATAATAGTGAAGACATCAAAACTATGAACGAACACATGGAATCATGTAGTAACCAAAAAAGTGTTGAACAAATCAAAATATATTTTATATTTGAGATTCTTCAAATAGCCACCCTTTGCCTTGATGACAGTTTTGCACACTCTTGGCATTCTCTCAACCAGCTTCACCTGGAATGCTTTTCCAACAGTCTTTGAAGGAGTTCCCACATATGCTGAGCACTTGTTGGCTGCTTTTCCTTCACTCCGCGGTCCGATTCATCCCAAACCATCTCAATTTGGTTGAGGTCGGGGGATTGTGGAGGCCAGGTCATCTGATGCAGCACTCCATCACTCTCCTTATTGGTAAAATAGCCCTTACACAGCCTGGAGGTGTGTTGGGTCATTGTCCTGTTGAAAAACAAATGATAGTCCCACTAAGCCCAAACCAGATGGGATGGTGTATCGCTGCAGAATGCAGTGGTAGCCATGCTGGTTAAGTGTTCCTTGAATTCTAAATAAATCACAGTGTCACCAGCAAGTCACCACTGAGGCTGGTAACTCTAATGAACTTATCCTCTGCAGCAGAGGTAGCTCTGGGTCTTCCATTCCTGTGGCGGTCCTCATGAGAGCCAGTTTCATCATAGCGCTTGATGGTTTTTGCGACTGCACTTGAAGAAACTTTAAAAGTTCTTGAAATGTTCCGTATTGACTGACCTTCATGTCTTAAAGTAATGATGGACTGTCGTTTCTCTTTGCTTATTTGAGCTGTTCTTGCCATAATATGGACTTGGTATTTTACCAAATAGGGCTATCTTCAGGATACCCCCCCACCCCCTACCTTGTAATAACACAACTGATTGGCTCAAATGCATTAAGAAGGAAAGAAATTCCACAAAGTAACTTTTAAGAAGGCACACCTATTAATTGAAATGCTTTCCAGGTGACTACCTCATGAAGCTGGTTGAGAGAATGCCAAGTGTGTGCAAAGCTGTCATCAAGGCAAAGGGTGGCTATTTGAAGAATCTCAAATATAAAATATATTTTGATTTGTTTAACACTTTTTTGGTTACTACATGATTCCATATGTGTTATTTCATAGTTTTGATGTAGTTACAATGTAGAAAATAGTACAAAATAAAGAAAAACCCTTGAGTAGGTGTTTTAAACTTTTGACCGGTAGTGTATATTTTTTATCTGGTCCTATCTTTTTGTAGAGCATGCTAGCAGGAAGTATTGGACCTATTCTGTGCTCTGTTTATTCAGGACTGAATAACTTGGCGGCATGCTTTCTTTCCTAATTACTGTATGATCTGCACCAGGCCCCTGCCCTGCTCCCACAGCATGTTTTCATTTGTTGTCTTTGTAGAGCTGCTTACATTATGTGCTCGTCCCAATCCAGCACTCAGCGCTCGCTTTTAGTGCCCTGGTGCAGCGCGGGCTTCTCTGGTTAGCTTCCCTCCCAGCTGCTGACTCATTTCCCACAGTGGTATTTTTTGGGGGGGAAGGGGTAATGGGAGAGGGGGAAAGTATGTGTGTGTGTGTGTACAGCAGGCAGTCATCCCTCTGTGGTGGTTGAAGGTGGATGAAGCGTAATTGTCAAGACAGGCGTGCATGGAGACAGGCTTTCACAAGCCATGGAGAAACAGAAAATATGAAGCAGATGGCACTACGGTTTACCAAGCCACATCACAGCTTCTGCCACCCCATTCAAGATTTAGGGGCACAAAATTACCAACAATAAAATGCTACATTAATTGCCAAGCTTTCAGCTCAGTAGTCAAAGAGAATACTATGCGCTTGATGGATTTTTGATCTGAATCTGCTTGTCCTAGTCAGTGTAGGGCAGGCTTAATGATGTTCACTGAAAGTTTGGCCTCCAGAATTGAACCAATTGCGACCCTTACCTGGCCAACCACCAGGCCTGCACACAGAGATAAAGGTAAATGGTTGTTTCGCATGGTAACTGGAGATTGGTGATAACAACAGCAAGCTGTGTTTTTTCTGGGTTAATAAAGACATTGATTCCAGAATCTCTTTCTTCTGTGGAAGACAGTGCTTGAGTGATTAGGTTTCAGGGGCAGAGAAAGGAACATTGTTCCGAATAGCTGGAGTATTCCATGGCAACAGGAAAGTCGAACAAAAGAAGTGAGAGGGGAGAAGCCAAGCAAAACCACTGCAGTCCAACTGAGGCCTGGGATGCATCAGTGTGTTCCCGCCGTTCTACAATTACATTTTCTATAACGTTTTCTCCAGTTAATTACTGTACACCCCCAAAACCAAGCCTTTTTTCATCCTTAATGACATTTCTGTCTGCTTTGTTTTTATTGATTCGTTTGGATTTTAATTGGCTATTAAATCCCAAACCAATCTGATTTCATTGTTCACACAGACTTTTTCTAGAGCACACTGTTCTCAACCTTAGTAAATGTGTGTGTCACATAATCCAAAGACAGATGTACTTGGACTAAACTATTTTCATTTGAAATGCCAGAGAGCATTTGTACTGTACATCCTGTATTAATTGGCAAATCCACTCATCTCAATACCACGTGAGATGGCATTGCCTGTGACCAAGCTTAAGCATTGTCTGTCCAGCTAGGAGAATAAAGCCTAAGCATGGGATGCAGGCAGGGGATATAGTGTTCAGCTATGAGTAGATTATACCCACGGACATGGTCAAAATCTAGATCTACCTCTAGTAAAATGATGAAAATGCCATTCTTCCCTTCACCACAAAATTGCAGTAGTGTGTACAAACCCTTTGGATTCTAATCTGTTTATATGGGAATGTGCTTGTGAGAACCCATAGCGGTCTACACAGAGACGGACGGTCGGTCGTCTCCTACTCCCACTGAGCGCCTGCCAGGTTCCTCAAGTCCTGACATGCTCCAGCACCCAGACCTCAGACTGGGCTTCTCGGAGTGGAAATGTTTACTGGATTGCATCATGCAGCCTTCTCACTATTACTCCATCCAAGCTTCCACTTGGACCACCCTTTTTGAGCGAACCACAGTGCGTTGTTTGGTGCACACCCGGGGCACGTTTACCCCCTTAGTTTGGTTCGTTTGGACTGGTGTGAACACTATCCGCACCCGGGTGTGCACCAAACAACGCACTGTGGTTCGCTCAAAAAGGGTGGTCTCGGTTTCCATTCTTACCGTGGGTGCGGTTCGCTACAGGTGTGAACGCAGTCCGGACCAAACTCGGGAAAAGAACCAGAGGCGCATAGTATTATTGGTTGTTTGACTGCGAGCTTTTGAGAAAATGCACGCATTATCATAACTTGATATCTTTGAAAAATGTTGTGAGTAGCAGCGCTTTTATGAGCACATCCTATGCAGATTTAGGGGAACCGGGGCTATACAGGGGATACAGTGGGGGGAAAAGTATTTAGTCAGCCACCAATTGTGCAAGTTCTCCCACTTAAAAAGATGAGAGAGGCCTGTAATTTTCATCATAGGTACATGTCAACTATGACAGACAAAATGAGGGAAAAAAATCCAGAAAATCACATTGTAGGATTTTTTATGAATTTATTTGCAAATTATGGTGGAAAATAAGTATTTGGTCAATAACAAAAGTTTCTCAATACTTTGTTATATACCCTTTGTTGGCAATGACACAGGTCAAACGTTTTCTGTAAGTCTTCACAAGGTTTTCACACACTGTTGCTGGTATTTTGGCCCATTCCTCCATGCAGATCTCCTCTAGAGCAGTGATGTTTTGGGGCTGTCGCTGGGCAACACGGACTTTCAACTCCCTCCAAAGATTTTCTATGGGGTTGACATCTGGAGACTGGCTAGGCCACTCCAGGACCTTGAAATGCTTCTTACGAAGCCACTCCTTCGTTGCCCGGACGGTGTGTTTGGGATCATTGTCATGCTGAAAGACCCAGCCACGTTTCATCTTCAATGCCCTTGCTGATGGAAGGAGGTTTTCACTCAAAATCTCACGATACATGGCCCCATTCATTCTTTCCTTTACACGGATCAGTCGTCCTGGTCCCTTTGCAGAAAAAACAGCCCCAAAGCATGATGTTTCCACCCCCATGCTTCACAGTAGGTATGGTGTTCTTTGGATGCAACTCAGCATTCTTTGTCCTCCAAACACGACGAGTTGAGTTTTTACCAAAAAGTTCTATTTTGGTTTCATCTGACCATATGACATTCTCCCAATCCTCTTCTGGATCATCCAAATGCACTCTAGCAAACTTCAGACGGGCCTGGACATGTACTGGCTTAAGCAGGGGGACACGTCTGGCACTGCAGGATTTGAGTCCCTGGCGGCGTAGTGTGTTACTGATGGTAGGCTTTGTTACTTTGGTCCCAGCTCTCTGCAGGTCATTCACTAGGTCCCCCCGTGTGGTTCTGGGATTTTTGCTCACCGTTCTTGTGATCATTTTGACCCCACGGGGTGAGATCTTGCGTGGAGCCCCAGATCGAGGGAGATTATCAGTGGTCTTGTATGTCTTCCATTTCCTAATAATTGCTCCCACAGTTGATTTCTTCAAACCAAGCTGCTTACCTATTGCAGATTCAGTCTTCCCAGCCTGGTGCAGGTCTACAATTTTGTTTCTGGTGTCCTTTGACAGTTCTTTGGTCTTGGCCATAGTGGAGTTTGGAGTGTGACTGTTTGAGGTTGTGGACAGGTGTCTTTTATACTGATAACAAGTTCAAACAGGTGCCATTAATACAGGTAACGAGTGGAGGACAGAGGAGCCTCTTAAAGAAGAAATTACAGGTCTGTGAGAGCCAGAAATCTTGCTTGTTTTTAGGTGACCAAATACTTATTTTCCACCATAATTTGCAAATAAATTCATTAAAAATCCTACAATGTGATTTTCAGGATTTTTTTCCCCTCAATTTGTCTGTCATAGTTGACGTGTACCTATGATGAAAATTACAGGCCTCTCTCATCTTTTTAAGTGGGAGAACTTGCACAATTGGTGGCTGACTAAATAGTTTTTTCCCCCCACTGTATATGCTACTGAATGTATTCTCTGCACGTCGCAGTTATAGCGGCTATTGCGCTTTCCTCCCGCATGTTGTTGGAAGACCAACGCGAAAGTGATATGAATATTTGGGACACACAAGTGATGCTCCATGATGATCATAGCTGGATTTAACCTGAGCATTTTTGCCCAGTAAACAAATTACTTGCATGAACATGTGGTTTTGTTTGGGTATCTTAGTTTGTTTGACATTTGGCAATATGAAACCAACCAGACCAAATGGAAAAAAATACAATGTAACAAATAATCAAACTCTGATTCGAACTATAGCTCAGAACTGTGTGAGAAAACGCCCTTAGTAGATAGCAGGCTAGGATACATCTATCCTCTGAAGAATGAGTAAGCCAGTTTGTGTCCGTCTCTGGTGTTCTTTACTATACTGAACAAAAATATAAACCCAACATGTAAAGTGTTGGTTCCATGTTTCATGAGCTGAAATAAAAGATCCCAGAAATGTTCCATATGCACAAAAAGCTTATTTCTCTCAAATTTTGTTCACAAATTTGTTTACATCCCTGTTAGTTAGCATTTCTTCATTACCAAGATAATCCATCCACCTGACAGGTCTGGCATATCAAGAAGTTGAGTATTTCTGTCTGTAATAATGCGATTTTGTGGGGAAACACTCATTCTGATTTGCTGGGCCTGGCTCCCAAGTGGGAGGGCCTATGCCCACCCAGGCACACCCATGGCTGCGCCCTTGCCCAGTCATGTGAAATCTGTAGATTAGGGACTAATTTATTTATTTCAATTGACTGATTTCCTTCTATGAACTGTAACTCAGCAAAATCTTTGAAATTGTTGCATGCTGTGTTTATATTTTTGTTCAGAATAGTGCATGCTCTGACTAACAGTGGGCCCCACTTTTCTGAGCTCGTCAATGGGTTGTAATAACACATTGGGTAAGGTCTAAGGCGCTGTGGTTGCATGTGGTAACAACTATGCTGTTGTTACAGTGAGGTCACACTTGAAGCTGACCCCATGCCTTAGAAATTAGGGAGAACAGAACAACTCTAGACTAGAGTTCATTCCCTTGGCTTTGACAGTTGTAGACTCCTCATTCCCCTCTTTTAAACCTAAACATATCTTCCCTTTCCTCAGTTTCCTGCAGCCAGCAACACATTTGATTTTGAGTGCGTTTCCTGCAGTTCTTGACACAGGATGTCTGAAGAATATCAAAGCTGAAGACTAATGTGTGGTCCGCTCTATTCTGTCCCCACTATCAGTAGAGCTCTCTTCTCTCAGAGCAGATCTGAGATCATCTGTAAAAAGCAGCTTTGAAATCCCAGCTGGCTGTGCTGCTTGCTCTGGCTCTCTGTCTTTCTGGCTGGATATCACCTTGTGACTGAGGAGAGGACACACCATACAGGCCTGGGAGCCCACAGCCCAAGCCGCTTTAGATAGATTGGATACATACCTTTTTTAATACATCCTGATAACGTAGTCACTGCCAGCAGATGGTTCTCCAGAGAGCAGAGAGCACCTTAACGTGACCCTAGGAGTGTTTCACAGATTAGATTATGGAAGGCGGCCATGTCAGCCAATTAATACACGCGGTATGCCGGCTAAATGAACTGTGTGATGTTTGATTTATTCACAGATATGGTGGGGATAATGCCCACCTGCAATGAAAGCTAACAGAGGGCAAGAGATTGCTGACTGAATACAGGCTTTCTGTGAGCTATTCATTTTAGCACTGAGGATTACCACCTGTTGCCACAGAGCATTGATCTTTGCCACATCCACTCTTTTCCTCCCAGCTGTGGCCTACTTTCTCTCGGGGCGGGGTGTGCTTTGCCAGCCACACTTTGTGCGACTAGGATCCTAACAAGGAAACCGCTACATCGTCTCTGAACTGAACGGAGACTGAGCTAGTGCTCTGATGTTATGTCTGCTGAAATCATAGGTTCTTTAAACCTTAATGAAATCCCTGTAACAGTGTGTCTTTGTGCATACTGGCATTTGCATGCCTCAGTGCTTTTGTTTGCTGTAAAGTAGTGAGACTGCAAGTTACCTCACTGTCCAAAAACTAAGGCACAAAAGCCTCTTTCACTGGCAAAGGGTGAACAAGAGTGGATGGCACTGGGAGCACTTTTTTATTGATAACTAATGAAGGGTTAGCGTTCAAGACATCAAGGCCTAGTCTGCTTGATATTTATTGAAACTCATAACCACAGTAGAGACTAATAAATAGACTAGTTCTCAGCAGAACAGACTTATTTTAGAGAATAACACCAGTTCTATGAGTACAGAGACAGAATATGTGTCTGGCCCTTAAGTCCATTGCTTGTTGTTGGAGTGTGGGGAAGTGGTGTACCTAGTTGTAAGCACCCTGTGCTTGTGTTCCCACACTGCAGGTGTTCAGCACCTACTCTAACGAGGATTACGACCGGCGCAACGATGAGGTGGATCCCGTGGCGGCGTCGGCTGAGTACGAGCTGGAGAAGAGGGTGGAGAAGATGGACGTGTTCCCCGTGGAAATTGAAAAGGGTCCGTCTTCTTGTCTGTCTTTAATCTTTCCTTTATTAATCCATGAGTCCCTTTGAGTACCATTGAGATTTTTTTTACAAGGCAGCCCTGGCCAAGATACATCATCATCATCATCATCATCATCATTACAAGGGTCCAGAGAATGCAGTCCCATCCATCCATTCTAACTCCCCATCTTTCTTTGCCCCACAGGAGACAACGGCCTCGGCATCAGTATCATAGGGATGGGAGTGGGAGCTGACCAGGGCCTGGAGAAACTAGGAATCTTTGTGAAGACCATAACTGAGCGGGGAGCAGCTGAACGGGATGGCAGGTGATGCCCAGCCCTTTGGGGTAACGCGCTGCGCTCCACTGTGCTTAACCGAAGCATTAAAGTTTTAACCGTGTTTTAACCGTGGCAGTTAAAATGTGTTGTAAGTTATAGGCCCATCACGATGATCCACAACACTGTCGGGATGTCAAAGGGTTCACAAGGGTCAAGAGACAAATTGTATGTTGGAAAGAGGGTGTGCAATCAACAGGGGAGGATATTTGAGAAATGTACTGTAACTACGTTGTAGTGACTCTTTTCCACAACATAAGGCCAGATACCCTGGGAAACAGAAGGAGACATTTCTAAACAACTGACTGTATTTATAACCCTGTGAGGCACCGAAAGAAAATGGCTCCTTCTGTTTCCCAGGGTATCTGGCCTTATGTTGTGGAAAAGAGTCACTACAACGTAGTTACAGTACATTTCTCAAATATCCTCCCCTGTTGATTGCACGCCCTCTTTCCAACATACAATATGTCTCAAATGTCTTGCCTTATGATTGCATGTTGTCCTTTCCACTAGGATCCAGGTTAATGACCAGATAGTGGAGGTGGATGGGATCAGTCTGGTAGGAGTGACCCAGCTGTTTGCTGCTACAGTGCTGAAGAACACTAAAGGAACAGTCAGGTGAGCTCAGAGTCCAGCTCTAGTAGGCCCTTTGAAATAAGTCGTAATCATCCTAGGTGTGGCTAGCCTCGCCCCCAGAGTTCTAGGTTATCTGGGAACATGAGATTAAGGTGTGGCAGTAATGGAGCCTCCCACAAAATTACCTCATAGCTATCTTTAAGTGATTAGGTATAACTGGAAGAAAATACATTTCCTTGAAAAATTGAGAAATATTGAATAAATTGGTTTGTTTTTATTATTGTCACACAAACAGCTTTCTGATTGGCCGGGAGAAGCCGGGGACGCAGAGCGAGGTGGCGCGTCTGATCAGCGAGACCCTGGAGCAGGAGAAGAGCGAGCAGGAGCAGCAGCACCTGGACGACCCCTATGAACAGTCCACCGAGGAGGTGAGTCACCTGGCCCGACCCTGGTCCCTGGCCCGTTGGTTAGCCCAATCCAGTCACGCTCCATCCGGGAAGGGAGCAGTGAGTAACCCTGGTGCTGTGTGGGTGGGGTGGCTGCTGGAGCCTGCTGGAATTGTGCAATGTTTGCTTTTCAAAAGCACAGGCAACCACATGCCTTTATTTAGAAAGGGAACTGGGCATGAAAAGGTAGGGCACCTGGAAAAGAGACAAAGCTTAAACCTATTGGATCTGATAAAAGGCGATTATACAAAACATTAAGAACACCTGCTCTTTCCATGACATAGACTGACCAGGTGAAAGCTATGATCCCTTATTATGTCACTTGTTAAATCCACTTCAATCAGTGTAGATGAAGAGATGAAACAGGTTAAAGAATGATTTTTAAGCCTTGAGACAATTGAGACATGGATTGTGTATGTGTGCCATTCAGAGGGTGAATGGGCAAGACAAAAGCTTTAAGTGCCTTTGAATGGGGTTTGGTAGTAGGTGCCAGGCGCACCAGTTTGTTTTAAAAACTGCAACGCTACTGGGTTTTTCACGCTCAACAGTTTCCCGTGTGTATCAAGAATATTCCACCACCCAAAGGACATCCAGCCAACTTGACATAACTGTGGGAAGCATTGGAGTCAACATGGGCCAGCATCCCTGTGGAACGCTTTCAACACCTTGTAGAGGCCATGCCCAGACGAATTGAGGCTGTTCTGAGGGCAAAAGGGGGGGTGCAACTCAATATTAGGAAGGTGTTCTTAATGTTTTGTACACTCAGTGTACATGTCCCATTGTGGAGCATATCATATAGATACAGTGCATTGGGAAAGTATTCAGACCCCTTGACTTTTTCCACATTTTGTTACGTTACAGCCTTATTCTAAAATTGATTAAATAGTTTTTTCCCCCTCATCAATCTACACACAATACCCCATAATGACAAAGAAAAAACAGGTTTTTAGACATTTGTGCAAATGTATAAATAAATAAAATACTGAAATATCACATTTACATAAGTATTCAGACCCTTTACTCAGTACATTGTTGAAGCACCTTTGTAAGCTATTACAGCCTTGAGTCTTCTTAGGTATGACGCTACAAGCTTGGCACACCTGTATTTGGGAAGTTTCTCCCATTCTTCTCTGCAGATCCTCTCAAGCTCTGTCGGGTTGGATGGGAAGCGTCGCTTCACAGCTATTTTCAGGTCTCTCCAGAGATGTTCGATCAGGTTCAAGTCCGGGCTCTGGCTGGGCCACTCAAGAATATTCAGAGACTTGTCCCGAAGCCACTCCTGCGTTGTCTTGTTCTGTGCATAGGGTCGTTGTCCTGTTGGAAGGGGAACTTTCGCCTCAGTTTGAGATCCAAAGCGCTCTGGGGCAGACTTTCATCAAGGATCTCTCTGTACAGTCCCGTGTAGCTCAGTTGGTAGAGCATGGCGCTTGCAATGCCAGGGTTGTGGGTTCGATTCCCACGTGGGGCCAGTATGAAAATGTATGCACTCACTAACTGTAAGTCACTCTGGATAAGAGCGTCTGCTAAATAACAAAACAAATATTTTATAATAATACTTTGCTCCGTTAATCTTTCCCTCGATCCTGACTAGTCTCCTACCCCATGTCGCTGAAATCATCCCCACAGCATGATGCTGCCACCACCATGCTTCACCGTAGGGATGGTGCCAGGTTTTCTCCAGACATGACGCTTGGCATTCAGGCCAAAGAGTTCAATCTTGGTTTCATCAGACCAGAGAATCTTGTTTCTCATGGTCTGAGTCCTTTAGGTGCCTTTTGGCAAATTCCAAGCGGGCTGTCATGTGTCTTTTACTGAGGAGTGGCTTCCGTCTAGCCACTCTACCTTAAAGGCCTGATTTGGTGGAGTGCTGCAGAGATGGTTGTCCATCTGGAAGATTCTCCCATCTCCACAGAGGAACTCTGGAGCTCTGTCAGAGTGACCATCGGGTTCTTGGTCACCTCCCTGACCAAGGCCCTTCTCCCCTGATTTCCGGTTTGGCCGGGTGGCCAGCTCTAGGAAGAGTCTTGGTGGTTCCAAACTTCTTCCATTTAAGAATGATGGAGGCCACTGTGTTCTTGGGGACCTTCAATGCTGCAGACATTTTTTGGTACCCTTCCCCAGATCTGTGCCTCGGCACAATCCTGTCTTGGTTTTTGCTCTGACATGCACTGTGAACTGTAGGACCTTAAATAGACAGGTGTGTGCCTTTCCAAATCATGTCCAATCAATTGGATTTACCACAGGTGGACTCCAATCAAGTTGTAGAAACATCCCAAGGATGATCAATGGAAACAGGATGCGCCTGAGCTCAATTTCGAGTCTCATAGCAAAGGGTCTGAATACTTATGTAAATAAGGTATTTCTGTTTTTTATTTTGAATACATTTGCAAACATTTCTAAAAATCTGTTTTCGCTTTGTCCTTATGGGGTATTGTGTGTAGATTGATGAGGAAAACAATTAATTAATTTAATCCATTTTGGAATAAGGCTGTAACGTAACAAAATGTGGAAAAAGTCAAGGGGTCTGAATACTTTCCGAAGGCACTTTGAATGCCGTGCTACTCCTGTCCAAGGAGCTGTTGGTCGTGGTGAACAAATTTGGTCATTTCTATGTGTGTATGCAAATAATCTGTGCAGTAGTGTGTGGTTGTGTGATGGGGCTTTGTGTGTTATCTTTTTCTGTGCGGTGGCTCATGTTTGGGGTTGTGTGTGTGTGTGTGATGGAACATGTTGATGAGCAGAATATATGCATTTCCTGCTGATACAGGCCTCCTGTTGGGCTCTCTGCAGGCTACCACGGTAACACTGGGATATGATGTAGTGATTACCCATACCTCCCCCCTGGGCTCCGAGCCGAGCTGCTGGGCGCCACGTGGGCAGGTGATTGGCTGCGTGATGTCATTGTGTGGTTGTGGTTGGTTGTGTTTCAGGAGGAGCACTACGAGGAAGAGGATGGAGAGGAGGGAGGCATCCTAGAGTCTAGTTTCTCCGGCGGAAGGACTGTGGAGGTGTCTGACCTGCCGGAGACCGAGGCCATGTTCAAGCCCTCCAACGTGGACTCCACACAGATGGGCTTGAAATTCAAGGAGGTATTTCAAATGCTAGAATTATCACAAGTTTACAGTATGGTGGATGTGTAATTATTTGTGTGATATGTGCTTGTTTTTGTTACTTAAATTGTTTATTTCTTTACCCTAGCTCCAGCTGAAACAAAGCATAGCAACAGCTGAAATAAACCAACTGAAGGAAAAGGTATGATCAATGCTTGGAGTGTAGCTGTCGCCAGCCGGTGACCAACCATAAATGTCATCAGTCATGCTCTCTGTCTCTGCCTGTCTGTCATCTGACTGACCGTAATGATTTGAATATGTTGATTTTACTAGTAGATGAGAAGCCCTTACATTTAGGTACTAAAAATACATTTCACTCTTCCTCTACAGCTAAGGGCGTCCGAGGAGGACAACGCATCCAGGGAGCCCATGGAGGTTGAGTTGGAGCAGAAGATTGAGGAGAATAATGAGAAGATGTTGAAGCTGGAGAAGGACTGGCTGGAGGCCCAGGATCTGTGTAAAACTGTCAACAAGCAACTGTCGGAGACCCAGAGCCAGTACGAGGCCCTGGACAAGAAATACAACAAGGCCAAAAAACTGCTCAAGGACTACCAGCAGAAGTGAGTTGAGTTCACTAAGGGCCAAGTTAGACGTGCATTATTGCATTATTTAGAAGTCTCGACTTCAGCTGAGTGAGTTTCTGTGTTGACCTGAGCTTCCCATGCTCTGAACAGGCTGAAGGCCTTCCACTACGCTGAGTCATGTTGTGTAGAAAGTACAATATGTTTATATGTCGATGGAATGATTTATGAAGTCTAATGGTCTGATTCCTTTCCAGGGAGATTGACTTTGTGAAGAAGGAGGAGGAGATGAAGAAAGTTCTAGACGAGAAGGATCGATGGTACAAGGAGCAGCTTGAAAGCCTGCAGGACAGGGTAAGAGGAACATATTGGAAGAAAGAGACTTCAACATTAGAACAGACCTAGTGGAGAAGAAGTTGACTGTCCATTCTGTGGTTCTCTCCTCAGATAGCGGTCCTGGAGGGCAGCGGTCCGCCTGCTGACCGTGAAGAGACCCAGTCGGGTCAGGACTCTGCTGTGGAGAGGAGATGGAGCAGCCAGGGGAGTGAAGGCCCTGTCACCAACACACAGTCAGTGGACTCTCTAACGCTAGGTAGGGCTCAATGTACACTTGACGAACAGGCTAGGAGCCACCCATCATTTACTACCATTGGAAAGCGTGACTGTCTCTGAACACGAGTATGTCTGAGAATAGTGTACAGTGTATGCCTTATGTTGTGTTTACTGAGCTCTGAGCTGTGTTTTGTCTCTCATCCACAGATACAGACTGGAGCGAGCTGGTCCCTGAGACTGAGCGCTTGGACACCAGTGCACACAAAGCCAAGGGCCTACTGGCCCCAAGGAGGAATCGTCCGTCTCGCAATAAACTGAAGGAGAACCTTGGCATGTCCCCTTGCCACTCACAGGTCAGCTCGGAAAGTTCTCTCAGTCATTTTGAAAACAATTTCAGGGTCAATAGTACTAGCTAATTCAAAGATGTATTCTTCCGCATCTCCTTCTATGGATGCATGTTCAATACCAATATTCACATGTATCAGGTCTATCTCCACTGTTTGTCTGCTCACATCACTGCTGACTGGTTTTCCCTCCAGGAGAACGAGGAGGAGGACTCTACCAGGAGGAAGAGGTGCATCCAGGAGAGCCTGTCCCTGCCCGTGCCCATGTGCTATCCTAGGACCGGCCAGAGGGACGACACCCCCGAGGCTGGGGAGAGATCCAGGAGCAAGGTGAAGCTCTCCAGCAGCCCCTCCCTGCCCCCGTCCCAGAGAGATAGTGTCGAAAGCGGGGGCAGTCCTTCCCTGTCCCCACCCAAAGACACCTCTTTGCCCTCACCACACTCCCCCTCAGGGTTCCTTCGCAACGTCAAGAAGAGGGAGTCCAAGGGGAAGGGCAAGGAGCTCAAAGGTACTGCCCCTCATCAACAGATGAATCTGCTACCCACAATATGCTCTTTACACAGCACATTTACAAAACCTGTTGTTGCTGCTACCTCCACTGACTGTCACCATATTGATATGCCTCTTACTGGCTCTCTGCTTGTGGCAGTTCATTTCGTTGTCAAAAATGTAACTCTGTTACAGATGAAACAAATGAGAGTTCTTCAGTAGGAAAACCCAAAAAGACGATTTTTGGGTAAGTGCCTGAGATAATAATTAATTTTCAGTTTGACAGTCCTGTTAGTCCTGCACCATCTAAAGCTTTTGAAAACCAACAGTGGCCTCCGGAAGTCTGGTGGCAAAGGGAAGAAACATGACAAGGAGGCGATGCGAGCATCTCTGGACAGCAGGTATGTCACATGTCATGTTACCAGGCCTACTGTTTCACCACATCCTAGATATGTCATCACCGTACACTCACAGCTCTGCTATCAGAGGACCTTTGTGCTATTAAAGGGACAATATGTAACTTGGAGACTTTGCTTATTTTTCTTCATTTTCCTAATGCCCAGGGGTTCTGCCGAGCTCCTGGAGGAATCTGGGGGAAACCTGTCCCCTTCTGAGTCCATGACCTCTATACCCACCTGTATGCCCTTCTCCTGGTTTGGGGACAGAGACAGGGACAAGGAGCCTTCGTCCACCAGCAGCAGTCTACCATACGCAGCCACTGAGACCAGCAGTGAGCAGAGCCAGGACCGCAAGAACAAGGTGAGTGTACACACACACACACACACACAGTGCCATCAAAAGATAATCTAGACATCTTTATCCAAGAGGTAGAGATGTTCAGTAACGTCAGAATCACCAGTAGCAAACGGAAGCAGAACACATAAAGGAATTATTGCATTAGGCCATTTTACTGGTATGCCAAATATAGCCGGGACTCTAATTACATTTCATTTGCTACTACTAAGTGGAATGAAAGCAGTCCTGTGTCACTGAACTGACCTCTCTGTCATTTCTGGACTGTTTCATGGTGAGTTGGCCAGTAATAAGCCAGTGATTCATTGGTCAGTAATCCACTGTTTAAAGCATGTTTTTGCTCTGCGTGGAAATACCAAATCCAGTCAAGAAATGTGTAGCAGCCGGCCGGTATCGTTTTTCCCAGAGTGTGACGATGATGTTGCTGTGGAGTGGCTGGTCTGTCTCCTATAGCTCCTCCCATTCAGGAAGAGAACAGAACAGGGTTGCGCTGCTGCTGCTGCTGCCTGTGGAACCATATGGAGGCCGTGTGTGTGTGTCCCAAATGGCACCCTATTCCTCTATGGGCCCTGGTCAAAAGTAGTGCACTATATAGGGAACAGGGTGCCATTTGAGATGCAGCCCCGTCATTAATCTGAGAGCGAGAAAAGGAGGAGGAGGATTCACTGGCATTTCAATGGCTTAGCAACCAGAGAATTATCCCCATTAAATGCATCTGCACAAATAGGCCTGAGTAATTCACAACCAGGCTGCCTGGTGAGTAGATGGAGGCCAACAGCACCAGGGCTGTGGGGAGTGGGCGGTGTGTGCCACAAACGGGGCCTCCCCTGGTTCCGCTGGCTGGAATTCTACTACTCTGTGTGATCCGGTGCCAGCTGGAGCTGGGTGTCAACCACAGTGTACAGTCGTGGTCAAAAGTTTTGCGAATGACACAAGTATTGGTCTTCACAAAGTTTGCTGCTTCAGTGTTTTTAGATATTTTTGTCAGATGTTACTATGGTATACTGAAGTATAATTACAAGTGTCAAAGGCTTTTATTGACAATTACATTAAGTTTATGCAAAGAGTCAATATTTGAGAGTGAGTGAGCCCACTCCCTTGGCTGAGAAGCAACCCCACACATGAATGGTCTCAGGATGCTTTACTGTTGGCATGACACAGGACTGATGGTAGCGCTCACCTTGTCTTCTCCGGTCTAGCTTTTTTCCGGATGCCCCAAACAATCGGAAAGGGGATTCATCAGAGAAAATGACTTTACCCCAGTCCTCAGCAGTCCAATCCCTGTACCTTTTGCAGAATATAAGTCTGTCCCTGATGTTTTTCCTGGAGAGAAGTGGCTTCCTCGCTCCCGTTCTTGACACCAAGCCATCCTCCAAAAGTCTTCGCCTCACTGTGCGTACAGATGCACTCACACCTGCCTGCTGCCATTCCTGAGCAAGTTCTGCACTGGTGGTGCCCCGATCCCGCAGCTGAATCAACTTTAGGAGACGGTCCTGGCGCTTGCTGGACTTTCTTGGGCACCCTGAAGTCTTTTTCACAACAATTGAACCTCTCTCCTTGAAGTTATTGATGATCCGATAAATGGTTGATTTAGGTGCAATCTTACTAGCAGCAATATCCAAGCCTGTGAAGCCCTTTTTGTGCAAAGCAATGATGACGGCATGTGTTTCCTTGCAGGTAATCATGGTTAATAGAGGAAGAACAATGATTTCAAGCACTACCCTCCTTTTAAAGCTTCCAGTCTGTTACTCTAACTCAATCAGCATGACAGAGTGATCTCCAGCCTTGTCCTCGTCAACACTCTCACCT
The DNA here is from genome assembly GCF_020615455.1 of Coregonus clupeaformis. Lineage (NCBI taxonomy): Eukaryota > Metazoa > Chordata > Actinopteri > Salmoniformes > Salmonidae > Coregonus > Coregonus clupeaformis. The sequence continues at coordinate 21,456,258 of NC_059214.1, read as the reverse complement.
GTGTTAACAAGAGAATCACTGACATGATGTCATCTGTAGCTGTAGCTTGAAGAAGGGATGTAGCTCAGTTGGTAGAGCATGGCGTTTGCAACGCCAGGGTTGTGGGTTCGATTCCCACGGGGGGCCAGTATGAAAAAAAAAATAATAATAATGAATGCACTCACTCTGGATAAGAGCGTCTGCTAAATGACTAAAAAATGTAAAAATGTAAAAGAAATCTGGTCCTTTTGTGGCAGGGCTGAAATGCAGTGGAAATGTTTTGGGGGGATTAAGTTCATTTTCATGGCAAAGAGGGACTTTGCAATTAATTGCAATTCATCTTAACACTCTTCATAACATTCTGGAGTATATGCAAATTGCCATCATAAAAACTGAGGCAGCAGACTTTGTGAAAATTAATATTTGTGTCATTCTCAAAACTTTTGACCACGACTGTACAGTATGGAGAACGACTTGACAAGCTCTCTAACCGTCCTTCTTTCAAACAGACAAATCTCTCCTGGTCCTCTTTATTCAGTCGCTCGTTAGATTTGGTACAGTATGATTTCCTTTTTACACCCCCAATCTTAGAGGAGCTGGTAGATTAGAACTAACCAGTCATCTAGTGTAGTGTTGTGATAGTTAATTTCACATCTAGATCATACTAAAACCCTAACATTGATTTGTGTTGTTGTAGTGGAATTGGGTTTGTGGTAGTGTCTCAAGCATTCAGAAAGTATTCACACCCCTTAACGTTTTCCACATTTTGTTGTGTTACAGCTTGAATTTAAAATGGATGAATTAAAGATTGTTGTGTCACTGCCCTATACACAATACCCAATAATATCAAAGTGGAATTATGTTTTTTGACATTTTTACAAATGATTTATAAATGAAAAGCTGAAATATCTTGAGTCAATAAGTATTCAACCCCTCTGTTATGGAAAGCCTAAATAAGTTCAGGAGTAAACATGTGCTTAACAAGTCACATAATAAATTGCATGGACTCCATCTGTGTGCAATAATAGAGTTTAACATGATTTTTTAATGACTACCTCATCTCTATACCCCACACATACAAGTATCTCTAAGGTACTTCAGTCGAACAGTGAATTTCAAACACAGATTCAACCATGAGGCCAATGGTGACTTTAAAACAGTTACAGAGTTTAATGACTGTGATAGGAGAAAACTGAGGATGGATCAAAGACATTGTAGGTACTCCACAATACTAACCTAATTGACAGAGTGAAAAGGAGGAAGCTTGTACAGAATACAAATATTCAAAAATATGCATCCTGTTTGCAACAGGGCACTAAAGTAATACTGCAAAAAATGTGGCAAAGCGCAAATCACTTTTTGTCCTGAATACAAAGTGTTATGTTTGGGGTAAATCCAATACAACACATCTTTTTTATTTTTTTTTATTTTACCTTTATTTAACTAGGCAAGTCAGTTAAGAACAAATTCTTATTTACAAATTCTTATTCACGGTCGGTTGTGATACAGCCTGGAATCGAACAAGGGGGTCTGTAGTGACGCCTTAAGCACTGAAATGCAGTGCCTTAGACCGCTGCGCCACTCGGGAGCCCGAGTACTGAGTACCACTCTCCATATTTTCAAGCATAATGGTGGCTGCATCATGTTATGGGTATGCTTGTAATCGTTAAGGACTGGGGAGTTTTTCAGGATAAAAATAAATGGAATGGAGCTAAGCATAGGCAAAATCGTAGAGGAAATCTGGTTCAGTCTGCTTTCCACCAGACACTGGGAAATGAATTCACCTTTCAGCAGGACAATAACCTAAAACGCAAGGCCAAATCTACACTGGAGTTGCTTACCAAGAAGACCATGAACGTTCCTGAGTGGCCGAGTTAAGTAGATATTTTTCTACTAGAAAATCTATGGCAAGACCTGAAAATGGTTGTCTATCAATGATCAACAACCAATTTGACAGAGCTTGAAGAATTTTGAAAAGAATAATGGGCAAATGTTGCACAATCTAGGTGTGGAAAGCTCTTAGAGACTTACCCAGAAAGACTCACAGTTGTAATCGCTGCCAAAGATGCTTCTACAAAGTATTGACTCAGGGTGTGAATACTTATGTAAATTAGATATTTCTGTATTTCATTTTCAACAAATTTGCAAATATTTCTAAAAACATGTTTTATGGGGTATTGTCTGTAGATGAGTGAGAGCGAAAAAAACTATTTAATCCATTTTGAATTCAGGCTGTGACAACAAAAGGAATACTTTGTGAAGGCACTGTAAATCGAACATTTCACATTTATGCTTCCTCGCCATACCTTTCATATCACACATGATATGATTAATATTATCAGTCGGAATTAATCACAAATGATTGAAAAACATAGTCTTGATACAGTACCACATAGTTTTTTGAGTGGCGTTTTAGTGCTGTACCAGTAGAAATAGTTGTTTGTGTGTGTCATAATTGTCGTAGTAGAAGTAGCTTTTGTCATGCTAGTAATTGTCGAGTTATGTTTGTCGTGAACTCAACTGATAATCCAGTTGGATTTATGAATGTGTAATCAAAGACCTGATATCTTCTTCTACCCCTCTGTTATGATGATAATGTATTTACACAGTATTCCCAGTGTTGATATCACCATAGAGCAAATCATGTCAATGATAATCCCTATTTAATTCTCAACCTCAATTTCCACATTTACACTGTTACCACTGCTGATCCCTTTTCTCCCTAGAGCTTTAGTCCCCAGAACTGTCGTTTACCCACCCATGTGTTTGTCTAGTTAATGCGTTCCTCCTTGTTTCCTCCTTGTTCCACTGTTCCAGAGTTTGTCAGTCATAGATGATTCAAACCTTGGCAGTCCCAGTTCAGACATCTCAGGCTTAGTTGCAGAGCCCATTCTGTCTGGGCGCTCACATACTTTAATCTTCTCGTCCAGTGAGGTGAGTGCTCTCTCTCTTTGTTCCACAAAACCCTGTGTGGGATGGTGCTGCTCAGATGTCTCTGAAAGGGGACAGTATCAAGCATGCTCTTTGAGTTTACCCCCCTTGTGGCTGTGGTGATGGAATCGTGAATGACCACCGGAGAATGAAGTTGCATGTGTGTGCTGAAGTTTGTCTGTGTGGTGTTAAAACAAGCTTGGGGTCCTTGTTGTGCTACTACCAGCTGAACTAGCAGTAGAGGCTACTTAGTTACTCCAGTTGTCTTCTGTTTTTCTCATAGACCATAGAACAGGGATCATCAACTAGATACAGCCGCGAGCCTATTTTGTTCTTGAGCGGATGGTCGGTGGGGCGGAACATAATTACAAATCATTTGTAGACTGAAAATTGGCTGCAAGAAGCCCAAACAGATATAATATTTGACTAAAGCATAATCATTTCAAACCTTGTTTACATTTGTACAGTGGGGGAAAAAAGTATTTAGTCAGCCACCAATTGTGCAAGTTCTCCCACTTAAAAAGATGAGAGAGGCCTGTAATTTTCATCATAGGTACACGTCAACTATGACAGACAAATTGAGGGAAAAAAATCCAGAAAATCACATTGTAGGATTTTTAATGAATTTATTTGCAAATTATGGTGGAAAATAAGTATTTGGTCACCTACAAACAAGCAAGATTTCTGGCTCTCACAGACCTGTAACTTCTTCTTTAAGAGGCTCCTCTGTCCTCCACTCGTTACCTGTATTAATGGCACCTGTTTGAACTTGTTATCAGTATAAAAGACATGTCCACAACCTCAAACAGTCACACTCCAAACTCCACTATGGCCAAGACCAAAGAGCTGTCAAAGGACACCAGAAACAAAATTGTAGACCTGCACCAGGCTGGGAAGACTGAATCTGCAGTAGGTAAGCAGCTTGGTTTGAAGAAATCAACTGTGGGAGCAATTATTAGGAAATGGAAGACATACAAGACCACTGATAATCTCCCTCGATCTGGGGCTCCACGCAAGATCTCACCCCGTGGGGTCAAAATGATCACAAGAAAAAAAATCCCAGAACCACACGGGGGGACCTAGTGAATGACCTGCAGAGAGCTGGGACCAAAGTAACAAAGCCTACCATCAGTAACACACTACGCCGCCAGGGACTCAAATCCTGCAGTGCGAGACGTGTCCTCCTGCTTAAGCCAGTACATGTCCAGGCCCGTCTGAAGTTTGCTAGAGTGCATTTGGATGATCCAGAAGAGGATTGGGAGAATGTCATATGGTCAGATGAAACCAAAATATAACTTTTTGGTAAAAACTCAACTCGTCGTGTTTGGAGGACAAAGAATGCTGTGTTGCATCCAAAGAACACCATACCTACTGTGAAGCATGGGGTGGAAACATCATGCTTTGGGGCTGTTTTTCTGCAAAGGGACCAGGACGACTGATCCGTGTAAAGGAAAGAATGAATGGGGCCATGTATCGTGAGATTTTGAGTGAAAACCTCCTTCCATCAGCAAGGGCATTGAAGATGAAATGTGGCTGGGTCTTTCAGCATGACAATGATCCCAAACACACCGCCCGGGCAACGAAGGAGTGGCTTCGTAAGAAGCATTTCAAGGTCCTGGAGTGGCCTAGCCAGTCTCCAGATCTCAACCCCATAGAAAATCTTTGGAGGGAGTTGAAAGTCCGTGTTGCCCAGCGACAGCCCCAAAACATCACTGCTCTAGAGGAGATCTGCATGGAGGAATGGGCCAAAATACCAGCAACAGTGTGTGAAAACCTTGTGAAGACTTACAGAAAACGTTTGACCTGTGTCATTGCCAACAAAGGGTATATAACAAAGTATTGAGAAACTTTTGTTATTGACCAAATACTTCTTTTCCATCATAATTTGCAAATAAATTCATTAAAAATCCTACAATGTGATTTTCAGGGGGAAAAAATATAATTTTGTCTGTCATAGTTGACGCGTACCTATGATGAAAATTACAGGCCTCTCTCATCTTTTTAATTGGGAGAACTTGCACAATTGGTGGCTGACTAAATACTGTTTTTCCCCACTGTATATGGTCACGTGTCTTTCTATTATGCGTGGAAATACTTGGGAACAGATTTCCCAAATAAAAATCACTTGGAGCTGATTTCCTGGTGTTTTTACTGTTTTTTATGTCCAACAATGAAAATAAAATAAAATATTACAAAAATACTTGGGGGGCCAAATAAAACCACACCGCGGGCCGTCTGCCAGTTGGGGAGCCCTGCCATAGAATGATCTGTGCCGCTCCTGTGTCTGTTTAGTGGAACTTGTCTTACATTCCTTATCATATGGTGTTGGATTGTGTGTATAATTGTGTTTTATGACTGTATTGCTTATCTTGTTGGTGTTTCAGTTGATAAGTGATTTATTTTATTCTGATAAATGTTAGACCAATGCCCTGCTTACTATACTCAAACAAGCAGACGTATGCCAGGTAGAACAAAACGGACATGCTCCCTCTGCATGTTCTGGCCTGTTCCACTTATCAGCGTTCTGACAAACTCTGAATGGACCAGTGGACACAGCCTTTTTATGTGATTTCAGTCACTGGATGTGCAATGCATGTACCAAATGCTTTGCACCGTGCCATGTTTTGATATTGTGCTTAAACATTCATTTGCTATTTAATCCATTATACTGTGCTCTAGGTGACTTGTTTCGTTAGTTTTTTGGGGATGTCATGTGTTTCTTGGTGTTCCGTAGACCCTGGATGATGAGCCAGTGCCCACAGGGAAGGAATATCAATGGCAGAACCGCCCTGTCCTCGAGTGGAACAATCAGCAAGTCTGTCACTGGTTGATGGGCATGAACATGGACCAATACACGCCTGAGTTCACCGCCAAGGGTGTGGATGGCCATCAGCTTATGCTCCTGGACAGTGACAAGTTGAAGGTACGAGGGCATCACAAGCAACAAGACCAAAGTTCAGAACTCATATGTTGGCCACACAGAGTTTCAGGCAGAATGAAGAATGTACAATTGAAATGATTTTCATATTATCTAAATGCAAGCTCTTCCATTTGCCACAAGTCAGGTTTATAAGGTATAGACTGCCACCTTATGGCCAAAAATGACACAATAAATGAGAGGATATTGTCAGAAGTGTATATACATTTCAGAGAGGTGTGTTCTAGAATGTGACCAGTGATGTTTGTCCCTTCAGGCCCTGGGTGTGTCCAGCCAGAGTGACCGGGCCACCATCAAGAAGAAGCTGAAGGACATGAGGAAGTCCCAGGAGAAGCTGGAGAAACAGAAGGAGAAAAGGGAAAAGGAGGCACGACGCAGCGGGAGACTGCCTCCCAACACTGACTCTGTCTGCTGAACTGCCCCAGAGGTGACCCACTCTCTCTATCTCTGAACATAACCTAACACATTCTCCCTCGAGTGAGGCAGGACATTCAACGACCCCTGTATCTGTTCTGTTTCACATATAGGCCACATAAGTACCATCCACCTCAGTTCACAGCAGTTACTAAGAGAGCACAAACTCAAGTCAATCATCATGTGAGTCTATAATGACCAGTAATGATAATGTTAGCACACCAGTGTTGGTTTACCGTGCCAATTGGAAGAATAATCTGAAAATAGCCCTATTTGTCTTGTTGGCTATTGATACTTTTCCTATCATAGTTTTGGGTTATTCACAAGCACACACACGAGCTGGCTCTGCTTTTCAATCAAATACGCTGACAGTCCTGTCTCCAGAAGTATCTGTATCACATCATTGTGGTAGATTGGGGAGACAGGAGGGGGAGGGGGGGTGAAAGTGATACTTTAATGACAAGTGTTGGGGACATGACCAAAAACAAAACTCAACATGTTTTTTTTAAACCTTTATAAAGCTATAGAAGCAGTACATTTATCCCTTTTGAGTTTCCAGATATGTAGTTGCAGGATTTGTGTACATTTACCCATACAACAAGTGGAATTAATTCAGTACTGCTTTTTACGTGTTTTATAGTGTATTTTTGCTAGCATAACTTTCCTGTAGCCATGTACAGATAGATATTTTGTTGCAGGAACTTTGTACAGTTATTGAGATAAAAGTACTATATAATCTTTTAAGCTTAAAAGGGTGACAAGGTTTTAAGTGTATGAATGAAGTTTTCTACATATGCCTATTAACTGCATAACGTTTTAAAATCAAATTATTAAGGTTAATCATTTTATATATACTTTTTCTACTAAGTAGAATAGCCACTAGGATGAGAACATATTTGCTAAATGAAAGGCAAAAGGAATCAAGTAACGACAACGGAAATGCTGCTTATATAGCCCCTTCCCAACTGTGCCTGTTTTGAGAATGGAAGATGTACTACTCTTGTGGTCCAATTGAGCCGGAGAATTTTATGTGTTGCTGAAATGGTACCAACACATGCAATATTATTCTACACTGCATGCACTCCTTGCTGACAGGGTGTGGGTCCATGAGAACATGAGGTGTGTGTGCCTATGACAATAAATCAGTTGAATGGTTGGCTGTCTTGTCAACATGAATGTTGGGTGCATGTTGAGCTTGTCCATAGCCAAGCATTTATTTTTTTATTCAAGTATGCTTTGTTTAGATTTTGGGGAGTTAAAAGGTATTGGACACACTAGTTGAATTCCCTTCACTTGTTCCAATACAAAAGAGCTAGTCTATTTCTGTTCTTGGTACATATTGTAAAAGCAGCATAAAATAAACATTCTCACATCAGATTCCGTTGTGGGTGTATTTTGTGCTTTAATTGGGAGGTCTAATGGTTTCCGCATTCATGAGATGGATGTTCCACTAACGTACACTTTAATAAGGTCAACAACACTTGACAGAAATAACACATATCTCTTGAAAGGTTGAGTCAATGAAACCACACTGCACCTCAAACGTATCTCAATGGTGAGAACAAGTTTTATCTGTATTTCTCTTCCGTCATGTATAGCTGTAGGACAGAGAAAATATGTACTCCATCTATACTGTCAAGATAATAACATTCCTTCAACGATAGCGAAGGACATGGAAAAAGACCTCGTAGCTGCACAACTTTGTAACAAACATCTTCAGCCCGTGGAGAACACTCAGTAAAAATAACAAGCAACATTCACTCTTTTTCCCTTTCAGCAAAATGCTAGAAACCAAGCAATCCTTTCACATAATACACATGGTATAAACATGGCAGTTTTGACAAAGCAACACTTCCAGAATGGGTTTATACAATTTAGTGATGATAAATACTCACTTCTTTAAACCATTGCATATATGACTGTCAAGGAACTCTATTGATCAAAACACCAAAATCTATTGTTCACATTAAATGTATTGCACTAGAACTATGCTCTGTCATTTTTGTTAGTTACGTATACATGCAACCAGTAAAAGTGCAAAGGTTTTTGACCTATTGCTTCCCAAAGTGGAGCAGCTATAGCATCACTCACACAAAGCAATTCATTCAGCAACTACAACCAAAACAATGAATGTACAGTAAATCATCTAGCAAATGACAATAGTCTAACCAGGAGGCATCTAGGCCTAAAAACTACGGAATGTTGTCATGTCCTTGGGCTCCTTGCTTGGAACACACCAGTCGTCTGCCTCGTGCATGGTCTTGTAGTGCTTCCAGGCTGACTTGTTGTAGACAGGAAGCCTCTCGATGGACTCCGTGGACAATGCCTGCACACAATTGTCGAGGGAATAATGGAGAAATGGGTCTCAAGTTATTCTGAAAAACATCAACACTTAACGTCTCATTTTTGTTTACTTTTTTTTTTACTTACCCGGATATATATCACAGCATCGGTGCCATAGCCCTCCAGAGAGTACAGCTTCAAATCACCTTGGAAGTATCTGGCATATAATCGAGAGATAGGCAGGCCGTACCCATAGCCAGCCTACAACCGAACAGATAAGAGAATGCTTACAATATTGTAATTAATATTAATAGTATGTGCTCCTTGTTATAAAGTGGATAGTCTCACCAGAGGGCTGCGTTGGCCGTCCATGCTGGGTGGGGGGGCGGTGGAGTATGTGTAGGTGAACAACCTCTCGATCTTCCTCAGAGGGACCCCTCCTCCACGATCGCTCACCTGGAAGAGGAAATACCATAAACTAGAGATGCACTGATAAGACTGATATGATGATATGACGTCTCTCTAGCCATATAAGAGAGGTTAAATGAGAAGCAGCACTGCAGAGTAGTTGTACCTTAACTGTCAAGTCTTCACTCCCCAGGGCAACCTGGGCATGTACAGGAGGATAGTCCATAGAATCGCCATATAACTCCATGGTGGCCCTCATGGCATTCTGGAGAGATCAAATCCACATTTAAGGTTCAATTTTCTTCTCAGAACTTAAAAAAGTAAGCTCATAAGTAATTCATTTTGAAGTTTAAAAAAATAAGGCATACCTTGAAAAGTTCAAATACCATGTGGTAGAGATGGGATGGCACATACACTACAGTCAGAGGCTTTCCATCATCTTTCACTGTAGAGACAATTGGAAAATGTAGGAACTGTAAGTGTGATGCAATCATTTCTGAAAATACATGTAAACGCAGTCTAATATCATCAAAAGTCCACCAAGTTTATTATTATGCATAAGTCGGTAATGAAATCCAAACATTTACCATTGAATTCTTCCAGTACCAACTCGGGAGAGTTCATGTAATACCGATCACAAAGGTTTCTTGCATTTTCATACGCATCTGGGGGAAAGGCAAAGCAGTTTACAGTGGGGAAAAAAAGTATTTAGTCAGCCACCAATTGTGCAAGTTCTCCCACTTAAAAAGATGAGAGGCCTGTAATTTTCATCATAGGTACACGTCAACTATGACAGACATAATGAGAAAAGAAAATCCAGAAAATCACATTGTAGGATTTTTAATGAATTTATTTGCAAATTATGGTGGAAAATAAGTATTTGGTCAATAACAAAAGTTTCTCAATACTTTGTTATATACTCTGTTGGCAATGACACAGGTCAAACGTTTTCTGTAAGTCTTCACAAGGTTTTCACACACTGTTGCTGGTATTTTGGCCCATTCCTCCATGCAGATCTCCTCTAGAGCAGTGATGTTTTGGGGCTGTCGCTGGGCAACACAGACTTTCAACTCCCTCCAAAGATCTGGAGACTGGCTAGGCCACTCCAGGACCTTGAAATGCTTCTTACGAAGCCACTCCTTCGTTGCCCGGGCGGTGTGTTTGGGATCATTGTCATGCTGAAAGACCCAGCCACGTTTCATCTTCAATGCCCTTGCTGATGGAAGGAGGTTTTCACTCAAAATCTCACGATACATGGCCCCATTCATTCTTTCTTTTACACGGATCAGTCGTCCTGGTCCCTTTGCAGAAAAACAGCCCCAAAGCATGATGTTTCCACCCCCATGCTTCACAGTAGGTATGGTGTTCTTTGGATGCAACTCAGCATTCTTTGTCCTCCAAACACGACGAGTTTAGTTTTTACCAAAAAGTTCTATTTTGGTTTCATCTGACCATATGACATTCTCCCAATCCTCTTCTGGATCATCCAAATGCACTCTAGCAAACTTCAGACGGGCCTGGACATATACTGGCTTAAGCAGGAGGACACGTCTCGCACTGCAGGATTTGAGTCCCTGGCGGCGTAGTGTGTTACTGATGGTAGGCTTTGTTATTTTGGTCCCAGCTCTCTGCAGGTCATTCACTAGGTCCCCCCGTGTGGTTCTGGGATTTTTGCTCACCGTTCTTGTGATCATTTTGACCCCACGGGGTGAGATCTTGCGTGGAGCCCCAGATCGAGGGAGATTATCAGTGGTCTTGTATGTCTTCCATTTCCTAATAATTGCTCCCACAGTTGATTTCTTCAAACCAAGCTGCTTACCTATTGCAGATTCAGTCTTCCCAGCCTGGTGCAGGTCTACAATTTAGTTTCTGGTGTCCTTTGACATCTCTTTGGTCTTGGCCATAATGGAGTTTGGAGTGTGACTGTTTGAGGTTGTGGACAGGTGTCTTTTATACTGATAACAAGTTCAAACAGGTGCCATTAATACAGGTAACGAGTGGAGGACAGAGGAGCCTCTTAAAGAAGAAGTTACAGGTCTGTGAGAGCCAGAAATCTTGCTTGTTTGTAGGTGACCAAATACTTATTTTCCACCATAATTTGCAAATAAATTCATTAAAAATCCTACAATGTGATTTTCTGGAGAAAAAAAATCTCAATTTGCCTGTCATAGTTGACGTGTACCTATGATGAAAATTACAGGCCTCTCATCTTTTTAAGTGGGAGAACTTGCACAATTGGTGGCTGACTAAATACTTTTCCCCCCCACTGTATATAGGAAAGTAATACTGTATTGTTGCTATCAATTTAGGCCTATTTCAGTTGTTTAAAATTGTGCAGCACTTACCCCTGACTACCTCAGTAACACTGCAGTGCGGATCAATACTGCCAATCTGTTTAGGATGAGCTGGGTTTACCCTCACTTTCCCGCCAAAGAGCAGGGCTAGAATAGAAGACGTACAAATACATGCAAAACTGTCACCACTAACATTTTAACAGATGTTTATATAACAAGTTTGACAGCTCTGCTTCCATTATTTGTCAATTTCTTTCAGATATTCTGGTCTTAGGATGTAAGATATTTTTCGCCTTTAACAGAATGTCTTTAAACTGCCAGAAACAGTTTCCATTTGAAATGTTCCTCTTCTGAGCAATGCTGCAGCTTTTGACATCAGTGTGGGTGCAATCACAGGTGACATGCTCACTGTGCTGGTTAAGCAGCATCCTGATGGATATTCTGCTCATGTAGAAGCGATCCAGGAAATACTGAACATTCTGGCTGACGATGGGGTCTGTGCCATAGGTCTCCTTGTACTCCACAACCCCCTGGGCCATGGTCGGGATGACGTCATTGTGACGGTTTCGGATCTTTATAACAGCATCAGTGAAACTATGTGAAGACAGACACCAAAGGAATTATGATCCACAATGGGCCCAGTTTATATTAGTGATATGTAAGCATGAATAACCAAACGTGATTATAATCTTACTCATATGTTACTTTCTCATCATCAGCATCTTTCTCCTTGAACTCAATGATGTCTTTAAGACTTTGCATGTACCTAAAAATAGAAAATGACCCAATACATTGGTTAAGCTATTCATAGGCCTGCTGAACATGCATAACAGGGGAAGATGGGAATTAGCCTGGTGGAACCAGCCTGATTGCTGCAGTCACCCTCCTGTTTTACTGAAGTGAAATACAATAGTAAAAGCAGCATTCAGGCTGGTTCCAACAGGCTAGATGGGGGTCTGATGGCTCTAAAATGACAGTACTCACCAGCTCTGGACCAACCGGACTGATGGAGTCTTTAGCAGATTATCAGGTAACAAGTTGATCTCCTTCATTATATTTGCCAACCTCACAGGTAGCTCCTGTCTGAGGAATGTAAACGATGTTTTCTCGCATGCATTTTCACCAGACCCTGAATGTGGAACAGAACAAACATGACTGATGGTTAGTTAGATGAAACATATGAAGCAGCTATATAAAGCCTATGTGCCACGTCTCAATGAAGTTAGCAAACAGTTGGCTAAAGACATTGAGAATCAAGTCCACTTACCGAAGTCCAAGAACTGTTTCATCGAGAGGGGTGAAGGGGAGAATCTGGAGTAGTAATCAATATGCTTCCCCATGGAGGCGGCGTTACTCATCAAGGCCCTTAGGATCCTCATTTTGATCGACTTAGCTCACAGTTGATAAACGGACGTGGATAGAAATGATTCAGTTGACGGTGTTGAACAGCTTACTGTCCATGGCATAGTTGACATCTGATCAACGCAGCGAGATATGTAGCTAAGCTAGCTACGTTACTAGCTAGCTTTTATCAGCTAGCTAGTTAGCGTTTATGAAGTTTGTTTGCAGCCATCACGGTCCACAAGTAAACGAATAGGCTAGGTAATGTTTACAGTTTACAATAAACTATAACACCTTAGTGGAGTTTGCCATCTTATTTATCTAGTTAGCTAACGTTAGTACTCAGCAGGTCATGCATTCAAGTTGACTGGAACTGTACATAGCAGTTCCTACTAGCTAGCTAACGTACGCGTTCCTAGAAAGGGGGCTACTTACATTATCTTAAACAAAAATCATACGTATTAGTTTATCTTATTATACTATCTAAATTCAAACCATATATCGCTTCAAGAATCATGCATTCGTTTTCTTGCGCTAGCTAACTTTCCAGCAGTATGCTAGCAGTCAAAACAAACACTTCTTCTGTGGGTTTTATGGCGGACTACAACCCGAAAAGGTGTATTGCCGCCACCAACTGGATGGGTTGAAATCAAAACAAAGGAAAAAAAAAAAACATACATAATTGGGAAACTAACTTAATCCACCCAAGTAAAAATACTACATTGACAAAACAAAACTCCCACTTCTTCCAAATATCTATACCTCCCTTCTCAGGCTGTAGGGCCTGAGAGGGTGGTACGGCTTGTGACAATATTCCATGTAACTCCTTCGCAGAGAAATCTTTCAGCCCCAGGAACCGCTCCGCTGCATCCACAATGATTTAGCTCTTCCTGGACCTTCTCTCCACCTTGGCAGTGCCATTTATCCCCATAGCTATAAAGGCCACCTTCTTAACCTTTAAAATGTCAGGATCCTGCTGGTGAAAGTCAACCCCTGCTGCCTGCAGTGAAGGCCTATCCACCACCATGGACTCTTCAGGTGCACCATTCAAACCTTTTAACGCCTGCTGCATATGAAATACTCTGGACAGCCCTGACTTTGGCCACCTCATTCTCTTTCACTCTTGTGGGGCATTCGAAAGATGTGGCTTCATGGTTCCCACCACAATTGCAACATTTCACATTTTCATCACTTTTATACCACATAATATGATAATTTCCACAACTTGGACAGCTTCTCCCTTCTGCAAACACTTGACCAAAAGCTTTACAATGGTCACACTGCATTGGTCTTGGGATAAATGCTCGAACTCTGTAGTTTATATACCCCAACTGCACTTCAGTAGGGAGAAACTCCATATCAAAAAACAAAAGAACAGATAGACTTCACTTTTTCACCATACGATTCATCCGACGTGCATCAATCACTCCAGGAATATTTTTCATCTCTTCAAAATCGACTTCCCACGAGACCCCAGATATAACCCCATTGAGGGGTGCCCTGTTCCGAAGAGACACACACGACACTTCAAATTGATCAAATCGGGTGAGTCGCAACGCACGTTCCTTCTGATCCGCAGAAGCACAAACAATCTAAACATGCCCACCTCACGTTATCCTCACAGCCTTCACTTTACCCAGCACTCTCTCCACCAGTTTGGATCTCTCAAATGGTTTCTTCAAGATTGGTACTCTGCTCAGCTGCTCCTCATTAACAAACCGTACTCCTACTAGATACGAAGGGTCATTCTCATCACTGTACACTACTTTGCTCCGTTTTACATTCTTTTGAACAATACTCAAATTCTCCTTGATTCTACCATAATTGGATTCAGAATCTACTTCATCGTCCGCTTCTGCCATTCTTTCCCGTTTCAATCTGAAAAATCTACCCAAAACAACCGCTAATCTTCTTCTTCGGTTGGGTTTATCGGTGGTTGGCATCCAACGTTAAGGTGCATTACCGCCACATACTGTACTGGAGTGTGGGCGAGAGACAGGGAGAAACTAAATCCTACCTGCCAGCCCCGTTTCTCTTAAAAAATATAACAAAATATTTGAGACTCTTTAAACTAATTTCCTGTATCCCCTTCTCCCTCATACTAGATCTCAGCCTCTCTCTTTCCCTCTCATACTGCCCAGACTGTATCAATACATGCTCCACTGTCTCTGTTTCCTGGCAATAATCACACTTTCCTGTTGGATGCTTTCCTATCACATTTAAAGTCTTATTCAACTGGCTGTGTCCCACCCTTAATCGTGTAACAATAGCCTCCTCTCTTCTGGCCCTTCCTGCCATCCTCCCCACCCGACTTTCCTCTATACTTGAAATAAATGCCCTTAGTATCTCTATTCCACTGCTCCTGCCATCTTTGTACCATCACTGTCCATATCAGGCTTTTTGCCTCTGCCTTGCTCATTGAAACTACAACGTCAACATCTCCACTACTAAGTGCTTGTTTAGCCAGTACATCAACTGCCTCGTTCCACTCCACCCCCACATGGGCTGGGACCCAAGTAAATATCCCAAGTAAAAATCTGTATAGCCATCTGTCTAATCCTGCCATGGGTTTGTAGTACATCATAAAGCAGGTATTGTCTGCTACGTGAGCTAAAGGACTGGAGACTCATTAACACTGCACATGAATCAGAGCAAATAACTACACTGTCTTGTTTGACTTCCTCCACCCACTGCAAGGCCAACAGTATGGCCATCAGCTCCGCCGTATATACAGCCAGATGATCTGTAATATGTTTCCTGACTGCCACCCCACATTCCTACACTACAAATGCTGACCCAGCACTTCCTGTCCTTGGATCTTTTGAACCGTCTGTGTAGATGGCCACAAAATCCTGATACACAGTATCCAGATGTCTTTTAAACAAACCAGATGGATCAACACCCTCCCTATATTTACGTAGTCTCTCCAACACTTCTAGCTCAACTACTGGAGGTGGGAGAAGCCATGGTGGGTTTACAGGAATAGCTACCATTGGACTAAACTCCCTTCCATACAGTCCCATCTCCCTTGCCTGGTTATTACCCCCCGACCCAAACCTTGTGTTCTGTCCTCGCTCATGTTCCCAGCATGCCTGTAAAATCCCTTTCGCAGGATGAGATACCCCATGTCCCTGTAGGTTGACCCAATAATGAATTGCCAGCTGCTGTCTCCTAATCTGCAATGGCATATCCCCCATCTCCACCTGTAGTGCAGACACTGGAGACGTCCGAAACACCCCACTACATATTCTGAGTCCTTGCTTCTGTATGACATCTATCCTTTCCAATGAGGTCCAGGCTGCCAAACCATATGCTATACTGCCATAGTCTATTACAAATCGGATCAATGGAACATAAATGGTCCTCAATGAGGAACGCCCAGCCCCCCACTCCTTCCCTGTCAGACAGCGCATCACATTTAGCACTTTCTTACACTTTCCCACCACTCTCTCAATGTGTTCTGCCCAGGTCAGCCTAGTGTCAAAGTACACCCCAAGAGCAAGTTTCCTCTTTGGTTCAGGGTTCTTGACGTCACATGTACGCCACTTTAGTAGACTCTGAGAAGTGCCTGTTTCCTTAGTCTACATATACATTTAAAGCATTTATGTAATCAAAACAAGCACATAAAGCACATAAAGAGTGTTGGGCCAGTAGCAGAAATGTCGCTAGATCGAATCCCAAGTCGACAAGGTGAAAATTCTGTCGATGTGCCCTTGAGCAAGGCAACCTTATTGCTCCATGGGTCGCTGTTGATAATGGCAGACCCTGGCTGTCACCCCATTCTCAGAGGGTGTCTCAGGGAGAGTAAAATATGCAAAAAACACATTTCCCCCCCAAAATATTATTTAATAGAACAAAATGTATAAGATCTCCTAAGCCTCATACCTTATTTTTGGCATTTATCCCAAAACCCCATTCTTTCCCCCATAGGAATGGCTGAATGAACCAGAGGTATAGAGCTCCACAGTAGAGGTGTCATAATACCCATAAAAACTAGCGGTCAAACAGGGAAATGGTTCCAATCATTTTTCCACAATTCCTTTTCCCCATAGGGGATTTTAGAAACACTTAAAATATGGGCTGTGTTTCATGTAGGCTTACCCTGGCGTGACATTTTGATAACCATGTAAATCTCTCTCGGACAAGGTGACTTTTATCACTAATTTAAGTGGATGCACGTGGCATTTCGGCAACTTTGGAAAAAAAATACTTTATATCGGAGTTGTACCTGTTGTCATAGAGATAGATACAGGACTCATCATGGATATAACCCATTTCAGCATTGACATAACCCGTTCTAGCATGGACATTGCCATTTGAGGGCTTCCACCATTTTAAAGTCGTAAACTTGGGGTGGCGCAATCAGCCAATTAATGAGAAATTTGACTACTTTAAAATGGAGATAGCCTCAATAGCACTGTCCATGCTGTCACAGACACTATAATAGCACTATACAAAGATGAGTCCTCTATCTATCTCTATGGCCTGTTGTTCACGCATGTATCTGCCCTCTCATTGCCTAGAATGGTGCCACCTGATCTCTCCTCATCCCGCCTGCCTTCCATCTTTGAGGACATGTATTTCCATTGTTAGAGCGGTCACGCAAATATCTTGTCAATATAATAGACAATCTTTGTCTATGCCTCATATTTTTTTGCTTGTAGTTGGTCAATGACAAGTTTCAGAGACCCCATAACAACTGTTAATTAAAAATAAGACATTGTAGAACATTGAGCCATTTATTCTCTTTTTATTGTAATTTGTCACAAAACACAGTATTCAAAACATCTGAATTGAGGAATGCCAGTGATGAGACCTACATTTTTTTTCTCCAAAACACTGCATTGTTCTTAGCCCCGGGCTATCTTAGCCCCAGGCTAGACTGGCCCTGGGCTTGCTTAGTCGGTGTTCACACAAGCATTTGTTAACCCTGGGTTAAGGTGCAGTGTGAACGCGCCTAATGTTTCTCATTGATCACCATTCCACAGCAACTTCCCTTTGAATAGCTTCCATATAAAATGAAGTCTGATAGGCCTACAGACAACATTCATCAACAAGATCACTTTCTGAAGTCGGCATTTTGGGGGGTTTGTATTATGATACTTATGTCAGGTGGCATCTTAACCTTCAAGACACACGTAAAAAATACAATTACTGAGTGCCCTCCTTCTTACTCAAAAATACTAAAATAAAATTAGCAAAACAATACACTGCATTTTATTGCTTCTTTCGGCTCCAGTTATCCCAACTGCATGCTACTGAAGTATCACCCAGTACAGTATTTGCGCATATGTAAAGGCTTTGACAGGGGCACTGTATTGGATAAACAGAGGTTTGGTGTGAATCAGTTATATATCTGTCTAACAAAATCATAGTGATAATAATAATTTTGCCTCGTAACTAGCCAAACCCGAGGGAGCTCAGTGTGTCAGTATGACAGAAACGCCCCTCTTTACCAGAGTGCATAAAAGACTGAGATAATAATTATCAGATCAGACTGACCTCAAGCTGCAGTCCATATTGGTCCAGACCCTGAAAATCAACACAAGGTGAAGACGACAAAGTTGCCTCCACTAACAATCAATGTTACGGCTGAGTAGCTGTTCTAAGTACTGTATCTAAGAAGGTGAATTTAAGTGGGACCATCCTGTTACTCTCTTCAAACCATCGTCTACTACACTGCTCTCATCACCCCACACAGGGGTTAGTTAGTAAATAAATAATTAAATCAATTTGTGTGGTACGGAATGATCAGTAAGACCCGGGTACGTGCAGACGTAAAGCGCCTACGACTTTCAGAATGAGACTGATATGAGGTAAATGATTAATAAATGACTGTTAAATGATAAGAGATATCAAGATATCTTTAGAGTTAATTCGGGAAACGGTAACTCGTTAAACAACTTTTCCCGTGGTGCCCCAAATTCCTAATGAGTTAATTGTTACATGATTAATTTAATCTAGTAACAATTAAACATAGTAGGTAATTATTCGATAAATAATAGTCATCACTATAATGAAAGGCACTTCACGACTTAATGAAAATGTATGCACTAACTGTAAGTCGCTCTGGATAAGAGCGTCTGCTAAATGACTAAAATGTAAATGTATGTTGAATTCAGTCTATAGGAATTGTGTAGCAAGATACGTTGTACACCAATAGCGCTGTAGGCAGGATTGTTGTTGAGAGTGGCGTGTGTGGTCTCTTTTCATCCAGATTATAGTAGGGAGAGATTGATTCCGGTGTTGTATATCTGACGGAAAGTCAGTGTGTAGGGGATTACTGAATGCTACGAGCCAGGACATATGGGCCGATTGAGCTATTCTGAGGAATATACTCGTTGCCCATAACGTCGTATATTTCTGTCTCTCTTGTTTCAGAAGCGAGAGACTCGGTCAGTATTAATTTCTTGAACTAGGACATTTGAGAAGATATAGTTGTTGGCCGAAGCAAAGTATTATCTCTCTGTCTATCGCGCTTCAGTAGAACCACTAAAACATGTTTTATGTTTCCGCGTGTTCCGGTAAAACATTGCTAGCAAAAGAATAGCCGAAAGGGTTAACGTGACGTCATTTATAAACCCCTTCCCTTGTTAAAGGGGACCCTGTGTGTGCGTGGAAATTACATTCCCTGTACAAGAAGGGTAGCTTTGCACTAGATGCTAAGCTAACGAAGGGAGAGCAGCCATTTTTGTTTATCTCTTTGTTCCAACGGAAGTTCCGCCCCTCGGAACTCCCGTTTGATTTCAGCTTTCTGCAATCAGCGACCTCTGGTGGTGAAGAATCGCCAGTAATTCTTTTTGAAACAACTAATGTGAGGGCACACTCTTAACCCACTGTTACAACTGGTTACACTGTATGATATCAATACAATCTCAACTGGTTGGATATCATTGTCTCATTTGATTTAACCGGGAAGGTGAATCGCCAAACAAACCTTTTTCAGGGTTGGTCATTTGGAAAAGGTCAACATTTATTTGTTCAAACCAATGAGACATTTTAAACTTTCTACACATTAACCTAGATACAGCAACTTTTTTCAGGTTAATTAAAGTTTAATTCCCAGATAGCCTATACAGGTATGATTGATCATTATCATTGATTAATCCATTCAATTTGCTTTTGCAAAGCTCATTGGGCCAACTCCAACAGTACTGGTCCAGGATTGACGGAAGTCACGGGAATGCCATGTGGTTCCAGCCCTTAGGAAAAAGGACCCCGGGGGTGAATGTATACTCACATTTGAACTACTGGTTACACTTAGGATATCATTGTCTCATTCAATGTAACAAGTTAAATTGCCGAACATACCCTTTCAGGTTTATCATTTGGATAAGATCCAGATTGATTTGGTTCAACAAAGGAGACCATTTAAACTTTTCCATATTAACCTAGATACAACAATGCTATCAGGTTAATTAAAGTTTAATTCCCAGATAGCCTATACAGGTATGACTAATCAATAACATTGATTAATCAATTAAAATTGCTTTTGCAAGTTCGTTAAAAGCCAACTCCAACATTACTGATCCAGTATTGATGATTCATTGACGTCTGTAAACTGAATAAAATAATTTTTGCAGCTTCCAACGACTCAAAACCCAAAATTGTACATAAGTTTAAACAACTAATAATCATCAAAATGAGCAAGCTATCAGAGGGGGTGCCATCCATTTCCCCGCTAATAAGTGAACCCTCAACCACAGAAAGATTGATCGCTGACCTCAGCAGCGATGCAAATCCAAACTATGCCGAAGGGTTGAGAATGTTAGATCACAATGCCATAAACGAAAAAAATGCAGAAATTGCGAATGACGCCCTCCAAAATAGGCCGGCAGGCACAGGCCTTGTAAAGGTTCTCTCCAGTTTAGCCCTGAACTATGCCCACCAGCAGATATGGGCATTGGTCCAATACCGCTGTGCTCAGCAGTAGCACAAGCAAGAAACTATTGTGATGAAGGGACAGGTGGAGAGAACCAGGAAGCTAATGATAAAAGCTGACAAAGACAAGATGCTGCTAGCCGAGGAGCTGCGTTTGAGAACGGATCAATTAAAAGATCTGGCAAACACTTATGACGAAGAACGAGCACAAACTCTCGAACAAATCCGTTTTCTACAAGAACAACTCGATTTAGCCAACAGTAAATACGACGAAGTCCATGCAAAACTAGATTAATCTGACGAGCTAGCTAAAAACAAGGGCGACCAACTTAATGCCCTGCAAGCAGTTTTAAATGACACCACTCAAAGCAATAATGTTCTATTCCAAAAGCTGCAGACCAAAGACGATCAGTTAATGAACACCTTGACCAAATTGGATGACAAAACAGCGGAACTCATTGAAGTCGCTGACCGAATGAATGATGAGAGAACCCAGGTGAGGAAGTTGGAAAACTTGACCTCTAAGCAAGCGGAGGACATCTCATCACTGAATCTCTCGCTCCACACTCGAGACCTCTCCCTGCAAACCATGACAGATAAGTATGAAGCCGAACGCAGCAACTGCGACACTCACGCGTCTAAAATAAATACCCTCAGCTCCCAAGTGGACTCTGCGATGCAGCAGAACACCACCCTTAGGTACCATCTGGAGAAACTCCAGAATACCTACGCGCTACCGTGTGACTACCCAACAGAGCAACCAAGCTCGCAACCAGAGCCGGGGGAACGAAGGAGTGTAGACGACAGGAGGTTTGGTTTCAGACTTCACCTCTCCTAGGGGTTCCTCAGTCTTTTCATCTTGGTCGTTCAGCCCAGAGTAACATGGCGCCTCTTCGCCAACAAAATGTCAATTTGGCTTTTCCTCTTGGCCCTTCGGTCAAAAATTCCCCACGGGAGGAAGCAGACGCGCCCGCACACTTGACGCGGAACGCCTTGACAAAATCGTAAAAAACTTCTGCATCTTTGACCCCATTCCAGGTAAGCCAAACGACACTGAGACGTTCTTAGCAGACATAGAGGACGCCTTGGATGGCTACCCGAACACTACAAATACTGACAGGCTTTACCTGTTGAAGCGAACGTCCAACAGACACGTGACAAGGTTCATCCATCTACAACAGCAACACGTGCAAAACGACTATGCTAAACTTGCCACAGCTTTGAAAATAGAATTCAGTGGTTCTGCGACTCGCAAACACGACAGCTTGCTGGCTAACACTGTCAAACAAGCTCAGAATGAACACCCACAAGCCTACTATCATAGGCTTCGTTCAGCTTACTTTGGCATGCTCACTGAAACAGGAATGGAAGAGCTATTACCATTCAAAAATGTATCCCAACTTCATTTACTACTTGGGCCCTACTGCCCACGTTGGTTTGCCAATCTCGGCACTCCGAGAGCTTGCGAGCACAGCTTTTGATGCATCCAAAGCGGGCCGGGCTAAGAGCCCGGACACCTTGGTTTTCAAGATTGGGGAGTGCAATCACTCCAGTTGCGGCATCAGGGACAGGAGCGGAAAAAGATGACGCACCAGGTGGGCGGCTACCACGTACATACCACATTGATGACCACCGCAGTAACGATAGCTACAAAGAACGTCCCCAACCAAACAGGTCCCGCAGAGGTTGATCTGGCCGCTACGTTCCTGCATCTAACCCTCACAAATGGTCAGGGAACAAGGGTAACAAGCGTAACAAGAGTAACAAAGGGTTCGATGACGACCAAAATGTAACCCAAAGCTCTCTAGAAGCTCTGATAAGAGATATACTTCAGCAAAATAAATTTGAGAAAGAGGGAAAAGGTAAATCACCATGACTAGGCGTGAAATTGCCGGAGAATGGGTCCCCTGAAATTAACACCATTTGCCAGATTGGAAACGTTCACCTTAACCCCGCCCTCACTCAAATCCCAGTCCAGGGCTCGCTTGATCTAGACACAAGCCCATGGGCTTTGTCTAGAGACCATGATATAGATGTTGCGACGCACAAGGTAAGCAGCGTTGCAACAGCTGATTCCTCTCCCATTCCGATAGAGGACCCACTGGGTAACGAAGTACAGCAATCTGTCTTAAAAATCGACACAGATAACGCACCACTCCGTTCTGCCAACCCACTCCACTTTGTTGAGGATATGACAAGAAAAACCGACTCGAACAGGCCATACCTCAAAGCTGTTTTAGAGGACTGTTTGACCTGTGATGCACTGATAGAAGGTGTGTGTGTCTTTTCCCGGAGGGGTATGAGAAATCCTGTTGGAGGAACAGGTCACATGTACGGGGGTGATCATATGACGTCAACACATTGAATTTCGGTCAAGCTTATAGGGGATCATTACATTTGGGAAATATAAAAGTAAATGTTGATAGAGTTAACATTCCAAATTTGGGTACTTTTATAGAAGAACATTTCTGTAGGTTATACGAATATTGATTGTGTGTTGGGAAGTAGCGTTGTATGAATGTGGTATGAGTTAATCTGAAGTTTGGAGAATGAGCTGGTGATATAATGATACCTGGGGGGGTATGGTAAAATTAACTTGCGGCAATAAAGAATCATTAGAAATACGAATGCGGTGGATGATATGAATAATATTGAAATATGATGAATGTTATGTGCGGATAATTTATTATTAGAGGTTGGGTAAAAGTGAAATAATATATACGTTCTGGCTTGCGCGCCCAAACGTAGACGTATGTGGGGGGTGGGAGACAGTACATAGAGCGTGTGATAGTTATTATAATGCTTAATCTTATTTCTATCTATCATTTCGGAAGCAGAGGTGATATAGTAAAGGAATTTTAGTATATTAGGAGAAAAAACATAATCCATTTGATTAAATTCGTTAGATCTGTTACCAAATTAATGAATGTAGAGTTGACTCGTTGACTGCTAAATTATTTCCTTTGAGTTTATGAGATCGTTGTCTGGTAAAGCTATTTTCTGATAAGTATGGTAGGTGCCAGATACTAAAACTACAGATCCTTATAATTTGAATACAGGATGATCTACTTATCATTTCAATGAAGCATAGTTCTGCATTACAAACTCAAATCTAGATTTTCTGATTAGAGTGTAAGACTGGGATTTAGGAGTTTGCGGGGTTTGAAGTGAACAACTCCCGTATTCAACAGGAATAGTGGGGGGGAGAAAGATAGATATTTTCTGTGGCGCCGAATGAGTTGATCATTTGAAAACTACTGAGAATATAGTTGTAAGTTGGAATATGGAATTGAATATGGATGTGAATTAAATATATGCTTGTCAACGATAGCATGTATTTGTTTTAGTAATTAGAGCGTAATCAGAAAGGACAGTTACAGAAATTGAATAGCGGACTGGCAATTGCGATAGAGCTGAGGCCGTGATTTGAATTGATAACAAAGGAAAGTAATTTAATAGGGAAGTTAGAATTTCAACGGTGAATTGTTTGGGTAGACAGAGGAAAGTAATGTCTTTTAGTAATATGAATGCAAATATAGTAGTTATTGGGGGTTTGGGAATAGACTTTACTAATGCCATGTTTTAGTTCGCGGGTAAAAGAGAGACAGTCCAGCGAGTACGAATCGAGCTGTAAGAGAGATTTGAAGTAGAAGTCTAAATAGTTGAATTGAAAACAGTTCTTTGACAAATTCTAATTGTTATTACTTTAGTCTATAGTTTGCGTAACACCAGTGACATATGCAAATGGTTAATTAATTTTAAAACAATAATTTGTTTTCGATTACGTGGACTAGTGGAGTGTAGGTAGTTTAATTATTATACTGAGGGGATAGTACCAACTTTATGTAGGTTCTACATTTGTTAAACAACAAGTTTGTGTTTTAAAATAAATTAATGCAATAAGATACAATTATAACATTATCAGAAATGGGCACAATATAATGCGAAACGGTTATTAACTACAGTGGGGGAAAAAAGTATTTAGTCAGCCACCAATTGTGCAAGTTCTCCCACTTAAAAAGATGAGAGAGGCCTGTAATTTTCATCATAGGTACACGTCAATTATGACAGACAAATTGACAAAAAAAATCCAGAAAATCACCTTGTAGGATTTTTAATGAATTTATTTGCAAATTATGGTGGAAAATAAGTATTTGGTCACCTACAAACAAGCAAGATTTCTGGCTCTCACAGACCTGTAACTTCTTCTTTAAGAGGCTCCTCTGTCCTCCACTCGTTACCTGTATTAATGGCACCTGTTTGAACTTGTTATCAGTATAAAAGACACCTGTCCACAACCTCAAACAGTCACACTCCAAACTCCACTATGGCCAAGACCAAAGAACTGTCAAAGGACACCAGAAACAAAATTGTAGACCTGCACCAGGCTGGGAAGACTGAATCTGCAATAGGTAAGCAGCTTGGTTTGAAGAAATCAACTGTGGGAGCAATTATTAGGAAATGGAAGACTTACAAGACCACTGATAATCTCCCTCGATCTGGGGCTCCACGCAAGATCTCACCCCGTGGGGTCAAAATGATCACAAGAACGGTGAGCAAAAATCCCAGAACCACACGGGGGGACCTAGTGAATGACCTGCAGAGAGCTGGGACCAAAGTAACAAAGCCTACCATCAGTAACACACTACGCCGCCAGGGACTCAAATCCTGCAGTGCCAGACGTGTCCCCCTGCTTAAGCCAGTACATGTCCAGGCCCGTCTGAAGTTTGCTAGAGTGCATTTGGATGATCCAGAAGAGGATTGGGAGAATGTCATATGGTCAGATGAAACCAAAATAGAACTTTTTGGTAAAAACTCAACTCGTCGTGTTTGGAGGACAAAGAATGCTGAGTTGCATCCAAAGAACACCATACCTACTGTGAAGCATGGGGGTGGAAGCATCATGCTTTGGGGCTGTTTTTCTGCAAAGGGACCAGGACAACTGATCCGTGTAAAGGAAAGAATGAATGGGGCCATGTATCGTGAGATTTTGAGTGAAAACCTCCTTCCATCAGCAAGGGCATTGAAGATGAAACGTGGCTGGGTCTTTCAATATGACAATGATCCCAAACACACCGCCCAGGCAACGAAGGAGTGGCTTCGTAAGAAGCATTTCAAGGTCCTGGAGTGGCCTAGCCAGTCTCCAGATCTCAACCCCATAGAAAATCTTTGGAGGGAGTTGAAAGTCCGTGTTGCCCAGCGACAGCCCCAAAACATCACTGCTCTAGAGGAGATCTGCATGGAGGAATGGGCCAAAATACCAGCAACAGTGTGTGAAAACCTTGTGAAGACTTACAGAAAACGTTTGACCTGTGACCAAATACTTATTTTCCACCATAATTTGCAAATACATTCATTAAAAATCCTACAATGTGATTTTCTGGATTTTTTTCTTCTCATTTTGTCTGTCATAGTTGACGTGTACCTATGATGAAAATTACAGGCCTCTCTCATCTTTTTAAGTGGGAGAACTTGCACAATTGGTGGCTGACTAAATACTTTTTTTCCCCACTGTACATACATACATACACATACATATCCTTTAAAAATATATATATATTCCCCTTTATTACTTTCCAACCCCGCCACCCTTTCCCCACTTGGAGTAAACTAGTGAACAACAACGCCTAGGCCTCTACATCCAGCCCATACCCACTATCTACATTTTATGGACACAGTCAATTTTACAGTAATTACATTTTGTTTGTTCTTTCTCCTGAACTTCTTCTACTCTCAACCTCTCCGATCATTTTCATGATGTCCATCCGGTTTGCTTCTATATGCCATATCTTTCTAATTGTGCTCCTTCACAAAAGCTCCCAACCTACAACCCATACACTTATTATGGACACAGCGTGCCTACATTATTAGTTTGTTGTTATTGTTTGTTGTTAGTTGTTATTAGTCCCATCCTTCAATTCCATTCAACACCTCCCATCTATCTTTTAACACCATCCATATAGGATTTCTATTTGCCATATATATTTCAACTGTTCTGTGATGTCTTACAAAAGTTCTGAACCTTTCTATTCTCATTGTTTCTACAGATTGTAAATGGAAAATAAACATTTTTGCTAAAAGTATTATTATGTTATTGATCGATTGACTATGACTTTTCAGATCACCCAGTAGTGCTATCTGCAGGGTTAGCTCCAGGTAAATATTGCAATCCTTTAGCCATTCCTGGACCTGTGTCCAAAAACAAGCTACAAATGGACAGTACCAAAACAAATGATCTAATAATTCTGTCTCTTCGCAGCAAAATCTGCAGAGCTGGGAAGATTGTATCCACCATATAAATAACATTCTATTGGTAGCAAGAATTTTATATAACTTACCTATTGGTGCAGAATCTGACTCAAGCGGATATCTCCATTCTTCAGCACACTCAGCTTGGAACATTGATTGATTACTCATTCCATGATTTTGAACTTGTTGTTCCCGTTATTGGGCTTCTTCCTCCCTCCCTAGACCTATGTGGTGAGGAAAGTACGCTTTTTACTTGTCCGTCAAAGGCAATCGCAATAACTCCCATATTGCCACTGGACGACACATCAACAGACAACGACCTGTTGATATACTCCATCATCACAGAGGATGATACTGCATCTTCTTCTGCACGTGAAGTACACACTGATGACGTAACAGCTAATGATTCCCCCACCATTGACAAGCCGTCACCACCTGATGAAGACCTGTACAATGCTGCTGAACCATATCCTGGTTTCCATGCACAGGTACTACAGCTACTGACGGAGGCAGACGCACTTGTCAGTGACACTGAAAGACATCAGTTGCGGGACTAATTTAACAAACACAGAGAGATCTCGTCGACAGACTCGCTGGATTGTGGGGTTATGGGTATTCATGTGGTGCGTATTCCTACGCCACCCGGAGCAGCTCCTACGTTTGTGAGACAATACAAAATTCCGCTTGCAGTGTACTCGGCGGTACAAGAGATTATCGACTCCTTATTAGCTAAACAAATAATCAGGGAAAGTAACAGTACGTACAGCGCTCCCGTGTAGCCTGTGTTGAAACCAACGGGTAAATGGCGTCTTACCATTGACTATAGACAACTCAACAAGCTGGTTCCGTTGTCTCGTTGGCCTATGACACAGCTCGACCAAGAGTTGCCAAAGGTGACAAACGCCAAGTACTTCTCCACTGTTGACGTGGCGAATGGTTTCTGGACCATGACAGTCGACCCTCACGACCAACACAAGTTGGCTTTCTCTTTCTCGAACAAGCTCTTCACGTTCAATGATTGCCCGTTCGGGTATTTGAACTCCCCCGCAGAGTTCAACATCTTCCTGCACAAGGCAATGCCAGATGCAGCCACCAGGGGAACGATAATCTATGTGGACGATGTTCTCATGAGGAGCGAGACTTGGTCACATCACCTCAACGAGATGGACCACATTCTTAACCAACTAGGAACGGCAGGGGCTAAGCTGGCTATCATGAAAGGACAATGGTGCAGGACCAAGGTCAACTATGTTGGACTTCTGGTGGGTGCTGAGGGAATCCTGCCACAATCTAGCAGAATCCAAGCAGTCCGCAACATCAAAATGCCTGCAAACCTTCATGAGGTACGCAGCTTCTTGGGAGTATGTAATTACTCCCGTCAATTCATCGAAAATTATGCTGACTTGTCAAAACCTTTGACCCATCTTCTTCAGAAAGACACCCCATTCGTTTGGGATGCCACTCACGACAAAGCTGTGACTTCCTTGAAAGACCTGCTTTGTGCGGCACCCTGCCCTGTCTACCCCAACAAAGACAATACATTATTTTTGGAAGTAGGTTTCTCAGAGCACTGCCTTAGTGCTGGGTTGTACCAAAAATATGACCAAGACAGATGTGTGGTTGCTTACAGCAAAACACTCAACCCTGCTGAACACAAGTACTCAGACTGCAAAAAAGCGCTGCTGTTGACAGTCTGTGCGGTCAAGCACTTCACCTCTTATGTCGGAGGACAAAAGGTGATCATAGAAACATGTCACCAGCCGGTGACTTTTCTGAAAAGCCAAAGAATCCGTGAGGGTGCTGTACACAACAGCAGGATAGCGGATTGGCTCATGACGCTGCAAAGCCATGATGTGGTTGTCAACTACACAAGTGAAAAACCTGCCTTTGGGTGGGGCTTTGGCGGTGTGTCAATGCTGCGTTGAAGATGAAATTGAATTCAAACCAGCCCCATGTGACGTAGCTCCGCCGTTGCCATCAAACCATCACTACTTCGAAGACAACGTGTGTCTTGGCATGCCGATGGCATTTGTAGATGGCTGTTCTTACTGTCAGCTAGACCACTTGCAAACTGCTGTGGGATTGGTATGGCATAACGACATTCCGTGCAAACTGCTTCAATTTCAGCTAGGCAACAAGACCAGCCAGTTCGCAGAAGTATCTGGTGTACTTATCACACTGCAAACTGCGGTAAAACACGACTTGTCAGAACTGGCAATCTGCACCGAATCAAACTATGCCAGACGCACCTTCTTATGCCACTTGCCGTTTTGGAAATAAAAGCACATGACTACTTCAAGTGGCAAAGAAGTGAAAAACAAAGAGCTCATTCTAGCTTGTGATGACCTCATAACCAAACATGAAATATGGGTGTATTGGAAAAAAGTCAAGGGACACTCCAAATCACCTGGTCGTGACAAACTTGGCAACGACCATGCTGTCAGCATGGTGAAATCTGGTGCAATTCACGGCACCGCTTGGGTGTTCGATTCTCGAGACGCAATGATCACCGAGGCGCCCATGGTGTATGCAGTAATGCGTAGCCATGTAGCACCGCGGGAATCATCTTCGCACGAACATAATGTGTTGCCAACTCATTAATTCTTGAATGGTGACCTGGTAGCAATGCGACACCAAGATGAGTCCCTCGCCACTTTCATGGCTTTCTTATTTCATGGATCCTATCAATCACCCAGTGTCCGATCTGGCTTTGGCAGGCTCACACGACTTGCGTTCAACTTGCATACGCAACTAAACAGCACCTCACACTTGTAGATGACCTACTGGTTTATGTTTCAGAAACCGACGCCACACAAAGGTGGGTGGTTCCCACAGAGTGGGATAATGATAGCTCATGCCCACGACGAGCCATGTGGGGGCCATAGGGGGGTCAAGGCTATATGTGAAACATTGCGACAGGTGGCCCACTGGCCTCACATGGAACAAGACGTGGCAAAATACGTGAGGGGGTGTCTAGTTTGCTGCCAGTTTCAACCCTCTAAGCCACTTCACAGCGCAAGGGTGTGTCTTACCCTTGGAGCTCAATCCAGATCGACTGGGTCGGCCCAGTTGCCAGGTTGGCAAGAGGCAACAAGTATCTCCTCACAGTGACTTGCGCATTCACAAAGTGGGTGGAGTGCCTGCCCGCACCCAATGACACAGCGGAAACCACGGCCGTTCTTTTGCTCAACCACGTTTTCAGTCGTTTCGGCCTACCAGGACTCCTTATAACCAACTGCAGAGTACACACGCAGAGGGTGTACGTTCACCTAGATGCAGAGAACGTGTACCGCCAACATATTTCCCCTGCGGCACATATGAGTTGGGCTGGGGCTGACTGGACCACCCAGGCAGTTAAGCACGCTCAGCTAGACACTGCCCACATGTTGGCCCAACTCCAGAAGTTCAGTCACCCAGTCAGAACTAGCAGAGCTCAGGCGAGAAAAACGATTCCTTGGGGCGCTACTCTCAATAGGTGCAGCCATAGGGTCACTATTTGCTCTAGGTACCACTGCCGTCAACGCAGTCAGTCTAGCCATGGTCAAAATAAATGTTAGGGAGAATACTGAAGAGATGCCACTTATCCAGCAACAGATGCAATCACAGGCACTCAGGTTGCAGCATGGGGGAAGGTCTCTCCAGGACACTATTCTGGTGGTAAACACACACGCTACTCTACTGAACAACCTCCTGTCGGTAGGAAAGCTAGTAGAGGTCATGAACCATGACTATGCCCATGTCCAATTGGTTCGATTGTTGTTGGAGGGTTTTCTCTGTGAAGTTAGCTCTTCGATGGACCACTTGGCCATGAATAGAATCCCCTCATATTTAGTGCCCCTCTCAATGGTGCACAACATATTGACCTCAGCTACCACAACCATGATAAAGCCATTACAGTCACACCTGGCCTATAGTCTGGGGTCTGCAATTCCAATACATGTTGATATTAATCGAAATGAAGTGGGATTTTTACTGATGCTGCCGGTTGTTGAACTGGAGAATATCTATAGGTTGAAAACAGTTCTAAACGTAGGATTTTGGCGCGACGACCTCCATAGCTTATCAGGAACACAATCCAGATTTCTATCTCACCCCTAACCTGTTAATGTGTACTCTAACCAAAGACGTCCACTACTTGTGTCCTAGCAAACCCTTCGTCATGGATGACACTGAGCGCCTTTGTGGCCTTAAGCCTATCACCAGCGAAGAACGCTGTAGAGCCAAACTAGCAGCAAGAGGTGGAGTCACCTCTTGTGGAAGTGGTAGGGAATCAATGGCTGATTAGCACCCCATTCACATCCGCCACTATGACTTACGAACGCCATGACTCGACCACCCAATTGAACCTCCCCAATCAGACCATTTTTGTTAAGGTACCAGAGGGGGCGATTATCCACATAGACGACCTAGCTCTATACCAACTTCCTGACGACAGGATAGACACAGATATTGAAATGCCAGATGCTTTTGCTAAACGTTCCCTTGAGTTACCACCAGCTATTCAAAACCAAATTCAGTACGAGGGACCGATGACTGTTGATCTTAGTGTACTGAATGAGGCACTTTTAGTTGACCCAATTTGACTATAACCCAAAAGATTGGTCTGTCACCCGCTCTTGGACGGTGCCAGACAGTATCCTGACTGTTACCATGATCCTTGGTCTTATTGCCCTTGGCGTGGGCACCTACTATGTACACAGGCACACACGCGCAATGGAAGACCTAATGAGGTCTTATGCTAGGATCACCTGTGGGACGGAAGCAATCCCGATTTTCGGAAAACTGACAATAGGTTCCGAAACCCCATCAGGTAACCCATCCACAGCATCCCCAGCTTATTCCTCAGAGGTCGCTAGGTCAGCCCTGTAGTGCCACCAATGAAAGCTTTGTCATTAAAGGCGTCATTTTAGAGAGTGCCTTAACTACCACCTTCAAGTAGGATCGCCCAAGATATGACATCAAATCAAATCAAATTTTATTTGCCACATGCGCCAAATACAATAGGTGTAGACATTACAGTGAAATGCTTACTTACAAGCCCTTAACCAACAATGCAGTTTAAGAAAAAATAAAATTAAAGAGTAGCAGTAAAAGAAAAATAACAGTAGGGAGGTTATATACAGGGGGTACCGGTACAGAGTCAATGTGCGGGGGCACCGGTTAGTCAAGGTAATTGAGGTATTATGTACATGTGGGTAGAGTTAAAGTGACTATGCATAAATAATAAACAGAGTAGCAGCAGCGTAAAAGAGGGGGTTGGGGTGGGGGGGGGGGGGGCAATGCAAATAGTCTGGGTAGCCATGATTAGCTGTTCAGGAGTCTTATGGCTTGGGGGTAGAAGCTGTTAAGAAGCCTTTTGGACCTAGACATGGCGCTCCGGTACCGCTTGCCGTGCGGTAGCAGAGAGAACAGTCTATGACTAGGGTGGCTGGAGTCTTTGATAATTTTTAGGGCCTTCCTCTGACACTGCCTGGTATAGAGGTCCTGGATGGCAGGAAGCTTGGCCCCAGTGATGTACTGGGCCGTACGCACTACCCTCTGTAGTGCCTTGCGGTCGGAGGCTGAGCAGTTGCCATACTAGGCAGTGACGCAACCAGTCAGGATGCTCTCGATGGTGCAGCTGTAGAACCTTTTGAGGATCTGAGGACCCATGCCAAATCTTTTCAGTCTCCTGAGGGGGAATATGCTTTGTCGTGCCCTCTTCATGACTATCTTGGTGTGTTTGGACCATGATAGTTTGTTGGTGATGTGGACACCAAGGAACTTGAAGCTCTCAACCTGTTCCAATACAGCCCCGTCGATGAGAATGGGGGCGTGCTCAGTCCTCTTTTTCTTCCTGTAGGCCACAATCATCTCCTTTGTTTTGATCACGTTGAGGGAGAGGTTATTATCCTGGCACCACAGGGCCAGGTCTCCCTATAGGCTGTCTCATCATTGTCGGTGATCAGGCCTACCACTGTTGTGTCGTTGGCAAACTTAATGATGGTGTTGGAGTCGTGCCTGGCCATGCAGTCATGGGTGAACAGGGAGTACAGGAGGGGACTGAGCACGCACCCCTGAGGGGCCCCCGTGTTGAGGATCAGCGTGGCAGATGTGTTGTTACCTACCCTTACCACCTGGGGGCGGCCCGTCAGGAAGTCCAGGATCCAGTTGCAGAGGGAGGTGTTTAGTCCCAGGGTCCTTAGCTTAGTGATGAGCTTTGAGGGTACTATGGTGTTGAACGCTGAGCTGTAGTCAATGAATAGCATTCTCACGTAGATGTTCCTCTTGTTCAGGTGGGAAAGGGCAGTGTGGAGTGCAATAGAGATTGCATCATCTGTGGATCTGTTGGGGCGGTATGCAAATTGGAGTGGGTCTAGGGTTTCTGGGATAATGGTGCTGATGTGAGCCATGACCAGCCTTTCAAAGAGCTTCATGGCTACAGACGTGAGTGCTACGGGTCGGTAGTCATTTAGGCAGGTTATCTTAGTGTTCTTGGGCACAGGGACTATGGTGGTCTGCTTGAAACATGTTGGTATTACAGACTGAAAACGTCAGTGAAGACACTTGCCAGTTGGTCAGCGCATGCTCGGAGTACACGTCCTGGTAATCTGTCTGAATGTTGACCTGCTTAAAAGTCTTACTCACATCGGCTACAGAGAGCTTGATCACATAGTGATCCGGAACAGCTGATGCTCTCATGCATGCTTCAGTGTTGCTTGCCTCGAAGCGAGCATATAAGTGATTTAGCTTGTCTGGTAGGCTTGTGTCACTGGGCAGCTCATGGCTGTGCTTCCCTTTGTAGTCCGTAATAGTACGATTCAATCTTAGTCCTGTATTGACTCTTTGCCTATTTGATGGTTCGTCGGATGGCATAGCGGAATT
This sequence comes from Coregonus clupeaformis, assembly GCF_020615455.1. Classification (NCBI taxonomy): domain Eukaryota; kingdom Metazoa; phylum Chordata; class Actinopteri; order Salmoniformes; family Salmonidae; genus Coregonus; species Coregonus clupeaformis. The sequence continues at coordinate 21,422,676 of NC_059214.1, read as the reverse complement.
TCTTATAAGCGTCCGGGTTAGAGTCCCGCTCCTTGAAAGCTGCAGCTCTACCCTTTAGCTCAGTGCGGATGTTGCCTGTAATCCATGGCTTCTGGTTGGGGTATGTACGCACGGTCACTGTGGGGACGACGTCATCGATGCACTTATTGATGAAGCCATTGACTGATGTGGTGTACTCCTCAATGCTATCGGAATAATCCCGGAACATATTCCAGTCTGTGCTAGCAAAACAGTTCTGTAGCTTAGCATCTGCGTCATCTGACCACTTCCTTCTTAACCGAGTCACTGGTGCTTCCTGCTTTAGTTTTTGCTTATAAGCAGGAATCAGGAGGATATAATTATGGTCAGATTTGCCAAATGGAGGGTGAGGGAGAGCTTTGTACGCGTCTCTGTGTGTGGAGTAAAGGTGGTCTAGAGTTTTTTTCCCTCTGGTTGCTCATTTAACACGCTGGTAGAAATTAGGTAGAATGGATTTAAATTTCCCTGCATTAAAGTCCACGGCCACTAGGAGCACTGCCTCTGGATGAGCATTTTCCTGTTTACTTATGGCCTTATACAGCTCATTGAGTGAAATCTTAGTGCCTGCATCGGTTTGTGGTGGTAATTAGACAGCTACGAAAAATATAAACTTGGTAAATAGTGTGATCTACAGTTTATCATGAGATACTCTACCTCAGGCGAGCAAAACCTTGAGACTTCCCTAGTATTCGATTTTATGCACCAGCTGTTGTTTACAAATATACACAGGCCGCCACACCTTGTCTTACCGGAGTCAGCCGTTCTATCCTGCCGATGTAGTGTATATCCCGCCAGCTGTATGTTATCCATGTCGTCGTTCAGCCACGACTGTGAAACATAAGATATTACAGTTTTTTATGTCCCGTTGGAAGGATAACCGTAATCTTAGGTCGTCTAATTTATTTTCAAATGATTGAACATTGGCTAATAGGATTGATTGAAGAGGCAGTTTACTTGCTCGCCGTCAGATCCTTACAAGGCACCCCGACCTACGTCCACGATATCTCCATCTCTTTCTCATGCGAATGACGGGGATTTGGGCCTTGTCGGATGTCTGTAGGATATCCTTTGCGTCCGACTCATTGAAGAAAAAATCTTTGGCCAATACGAGGTGAGTAATCGCTGTCCTGATATCCAGACGCTCTTTTTGGTCATAAGAGATGGTGGCAGAAACATTATGTACAGAATAAATTACAAATAACGCGAAAAAACACACATAATAGTACAATTGGTTAGAGGGCTGTAAAACGGCTGCCATCTTCTTCGGTGCCATTCCACACGACATTAGACAAATGTCATGACAGAGTAATTTAGCCAAGACCTACATAGAATATAGTCCAAGTAGATGATTAAGGTGGGGGAACTATATCGTGTATATCTTTTGTTGTGTTTTTATTCTTTACATTTTTATTTCCTTTGACACTAAGGAAGTGATGTTGCCACAATCAAGTTCCCCATACGACCACCAGTTGGTGCCACAGCGCCGCCCCTTTGGGGAGGAAATGTAATGATGTATTGCCTAAGTGTTGTGCGTTGTTAATGTCTGTGTAAGTTACTGCCTAGATCTACCAGCCTGGACAACTGGACGACGAGCCCGCAACGATGATCCACAACCAGGACATCCCGTGGTCATTTTTTGTTTTATGGTGGGTTGCAAACTTGCAGAATCCTTCCAAGGTTGAACCACCAGAGGGGGACTGTCATGACTCAATGGCCGACAACAACTAGACGGAAACGCCCCTCTTTACCAGAGTGCATAAAATACTGAGATAAGAATTATCAGATCAGACTAGACGGACCTCAAGCTGCAGCTGTTGTCCATATTGGTCCCGACCCTGAAAATCAACACGAGGTGAAGACGACAAAATTGCCTCCACTAACAATCAATGTTACGGCTGAGTAGCTGATCTAAGTACTGTATCTAAGAAAGTGAATTTAAGTTGGACCATCCTGTTACTCTCTTCAAACCATCGTCTACTACACTCCCCACAGGGGATCATCGACACGGCTGATTAGCCGTCCTCAGAAGACCACTTCCAGAACGAGTGAAAGTAAACAGTCGACTAAGAAGGACATTGTGACATCTTGTAGACAATCTGAGCCTTACATCTGAACCTTACATCTAAAAGGCCATCCGAAAAGAGAAGGCCCAATCGACCCTTCCCACGAAGGCCTGGGTCCAACAGAGACGACGAAGACAAACACGTAATAAATACATGCATTACTTCTTACCAAACGGGCGGCAGTACTTGGCATTAGGATTACTATGAGTATAGGTCCATGTGTATCCATGTGTTTTCTCTCGCTCTCTCTCTCTCTTTAAATCGGCATCTTTTGTAACAAGTGTCATATTGTGTTAGTCTGCTAGGGACCCGTTTTCATTGTATTAAGTTTCTAATCCCTACCTATACGGTGTATGTGTTTGTATCTTGTGTTATCATTTTTAATTAGTTAGTAAATAAATAATTAAATCAATTTGTGTGGTACGGAATGATCAGTAAGACCCGGGTTCGTGCAGACTTAAAGAGCCTACGACTTTCAGAATGAGACTGATATGAGGTAAATGATTCATAAATGACAGTTACGGTGGGGAAAAAAAGTATTTAGTCAGCCACCAATTGTGCAAGTTCTCCCATTTAAAAAGATGAAAGAGGCCTGTAATTTTCATCATAGGTACACGTCAACTATGACAGACAAATAGAGATTTTTTTTCTCCAGAAAATCACATTGTAGGATTTTTAATGAATTTATTTGCAAATTATGGTGGAAAATAAGTATTTGGTCACCTACAAACAAGCAAGATTTCTGGCTCTCACAGACCTGTAACTTCTTCTTTAAGAGGCTCCTCTGTCCTCCACTCGTTACCTGTATTAATGGCAATGATCCCAAACACACCGCCCAGGCAACGAAGGAGTGGCTTCGTAAGAAGCATTTCAAGGTCCTGGAGTGGCCTAGCCAGTCTCCAGATCTCAACCCCATAGAAAATCTTTGGAGGGAGTTGAAAGTCCGTGTTGCCCAGCGACAGCCCCAAAACATCACTGCTCTAGAGGAGATCTGCATGGAGGAATGGGCCAAAATACCAGCAACAGTGTGTGAAAATGTCACGATCGTCGGGAACAGAGGACCAAGGCGCAGCGTGGAATGCGAACATATTTATTAAATAATGATCACACGAACAAAACGATAACGTGACGTCCCTGGTTACATACACCAACCAACACGGAACAAGAAACCACACCAAATGAATGCCTAACGGCTATCTAAGTATGGCTCCCAATCAGAGACAACGAGCTACAGCCGTCTCTGATTGGGAGCCACCCTGGCCAACATAGAATTACAAAACCTAGAAATTAACACCCTGGCTCAACATACGAGAGTCCCCAGAGCCAGGGCGTGACAGTACCCCCCCCCCCCCCCCCCCCAAAGGCGCGGACTCCGACCGCGCCAACCAAACACAACAGGGGAGGGACCGGGTGGGCACTCCGCCTCGGCGGCGGATCCGGCTCCGGACATGACCCCCACTCCTTCTCTAACCCCCCAAAGTACCCCTGGTCCGGTCTGGCCCTGCTGACCGGAGCTGAACTAAACACTGGTGGAGTGGATTGCTCTAGCTCCGGCGTGACGCAGCTGACCCGTGCCGACCCAGGCACCGGTGGAACAGGCACGGGCTGTGCCGTACTGACGACGCACACTACTGGCTTGGTGTGGGGAGCAGAAACGTGCCGAGCCGGGCTGACGAAACGCACCACTGACTTGGTGCGGGGAGCAGGAGCGGGCCGGACCGGGCTGACGAGGCGCACCACTGACTTGGTGCGGCGAGCAGGAACGGGCCGAGCTGGGCTGACGCAGCGCACCACTGGCTGGGTGCGGGGAGCAGGAACAGGCCGGACCGGGCTGGCGACGCGCACCACAGGCTCGGTACGAGGGACAGGAACAGGCCGGACCGTACTGGGGGCACACACCACTGGCCCTACGCGGGGATCAGGAACGGGCCGGACCGGACTGGTAACACACCCCAGTACCTCTCGCCGTGCCTCTACACTTTCCCCCCCTTTTGTGACCAGTGGCCCCCGTAACCTGGCGGCCTCCTCTACTAACCGCTCTATCGCGGCCTCCTGCTGCCCCGTCGTCCACGGCGTGAGCCCCCCCCTAAATATTTTCTGGGTGTCTCTCCTCCTCGTGGACCAGGCCTCCATAGTTCTCGCCCAACTCTCGCTCTTCTGCTTCCAAGTCCTCTCTGGCGTTGGCTCCTGGACACGCTGCTTGGTCCAGTTATGGTGGTTTCTTCTGTCACGATCGTCGGGAACAGAGGACCAAGGCGCAGTGTGGAATGCGAACATATTTATTAAATAATGATCACACGAACAAAACAACAAAACGATAACGTGACGTCCCTGGTTACCTACACCAACCAACACGGAACAAGAAACCACACCAAATGAATGCCTAACGGCTACCTAAGTATGGCTCCCAATCAGAGACAACGAGCTACAGCCGTCTCTGATTGGGAGCCACCCTGGCCAACATAGAATTACAAAACCTAGAAATTAACACCCTGGCTCAACATACGAGAGTCCCCAGAGCCAGGGAGTGACAGAAAACCTTGTGAAGACTTACAGAAAACGTTTGACCTGTGTCATTGCCAACAAAGGGTATATAACAAAGTATTGAGAAACTTTTGTTATTGACCAAATACTTATTTTCCACTATAATTTGCAAATAAATTCATTAAAAATCCTACAATGTGATTTTCTGGATTTTTTTTCCTCATTTTGTCTGTCATAGTTGACGTGTACCTATGATGAAAATTACAGGCCTCTCTCATATTTTTAAGTGGGAGAACTTGCACAATTGGTGGCTGACTAAATACTTTTTTCCCCCACTGTAAATGATAAGAGATATCAAGATATCTTTAGAGTTAATTCGGGAAACGGTAACTCGTTAAACAACTTTTCCCGTGGTGCCCCAAATTCCTAATGAGTTAATTGTTACATGATTAATTTAATCTAGTAACAATTAAACATAGTAGGTAATTATTCGATAAATAATAGTCATCACTATAATGAAAGGCACCCCACGACACATCTCAAAACCATAACTGACATAACTGATAACCTGTCTTGGTTACTGTTGTGAAATATTCATAAAGGTGCTATTATTTTCTTATTCGGAATTGAGAGGCATTGCATTAACTTTGCATCTTATGACTTGTGTAGAAATGACATACCTTTTTAAAATAATCATAACAAGTGCAAAGAATGAGTCCCAATGACAATACTATTCACATAATACCTGTAGCTACTTTTTAGTCTGTGCAGCACTAGAAAATCAGCAGTAACATTTACCCTTACTTATTCTACTGAAAAGTAACTTTAGATTTTTGTAAGTCTTTGGCCAATGCATTTCTGTTTTTTTTATACAGATAATCACAAAAATAAATATACAGTGTGCTAAAGTATTTAAATATATACAAAACATATAGAATGTTCCAGTCTATACATTGCAGGGATTATACAATACAGAGATTGGATAAAACTGACTGCAAAAAAACACAACAGAAAGATTATCTACAGCTAAACATTGGAGATTGAAACTCAATTTATCATGTTATTAAAAACTGTATCAGTGGCAGATAATTGATTTAAAAGTCCCAATTTCCTTTTTCTACCCAAATGTAAGATGTGTTGCTTCTCTTTTCCTCAGATAGGACACAGGATACATTTTCATCTGAGAGTCCTTGGGGAGAATAGAAAAGGTATCTTTTGTAGTTTGCTTCCCAATTGCAGTCATTGGAGTTTAGACTGTGCAAAATAAAGAAACAAGATCATTGGGTTTGTGACTCTGGATGATTAGAAAAAGAGGAGATTCTTGTCTCTGACAGTATCCCAACAGTCAAGTGTCTCATGAGTAGCTCTCGTTCTCATTCCAGCTTGTCATCCACTGCTTTTTCTCAAAAGAATCCAGCTTGGCTTTTCCGTCTTTAAACTGACAAGCCTCCTTCCTTATCCGTACAGCATGGTATCTTGGAATGTTGTCATCATGTTTTGAGCGTTTGAAAAATCCACACTGGCAAGAGAAAATATACATTATTATAAATGAGACTTGTAACAACCTGAACATATAAATACAACACTTGCAAAATATAATGCTCAAGCAAATCAGAGGCAATGCAAAGAGAGTGTTTTGTGTAAGAGCATGCTTCCCATGGAAAGAGTAATATTCAAAATAGCATTTCCAAACAGCCAGGCGGGCAAAGCAGAAACCTAGAAAAATAAAGAAAGTTCATAGCACACAAGAAATAGTTCCAGAATTACTTCTGGAACAAAAAGTTTAACAGGTTTGAAAATAAGGAAAATGTAATAACTGCTCATTCGGGGGGAAAAAAACATTAAATGCTGACCAAATTTAAACACACATACATGAACAAATACTGTATCTGCATAGCGCATACTCTTTGCACATACTCAAATTAGATCGATTCCAATGACCAGATATGGTACAAATGCAAGTGTTCATGTGCACTCCCATACGTATTTATTTGGACAGTGAAACTAAATCTTTAAATTTGGTGCCACACTCCATTCATTATGGTTTTGAGATCAAATGTTTTATATGAGGCGACAGTACAGATTGTCACCTTTTATTTGAGGGTATTTTCATTCATATCTGTTTTACCGTTTAGAAATAAAAGCACTTTATGTAACTAGTCCCCCCATTTGAAGGTGTCATAAGTATTTGGACAAATTCACTTATAGTGTATTCAATTTAGTCAAAAGTTTTAGTGAGAAAGTTACAGACGCATAAGTATCATGCCCCCCACATTTTTTTTTTTGGGGGTGATATTTATGCATCTGTAACTTTCTCACAAAATTGTTTTGGGGGCATGATCTTTGTGCATCTGTGACTTTCTCACTTATCATTATTCACGATTCATTCATGATTATCCGTAATCATGGTAGCATCCACATTAATGTAGAAGTGTTTAGAAACATATTCTATTCTTATTGACAATAAATGTGACTCCAAAATGATACAATACATTATTTACCATTAATTTCTATGGGCCACAACATAATCTGAAACACAACCAAAACAAACTGCAAATGCATCCAACAAGTTTGTAGAGTCACGAGCTTGATGTAGTCATTGCATGCTATGAATATGGGACCAATACTAAACTTCTGACCACATTTAATATATGATATAATAATATAATATAATATGCCATTTAGCAGACACTTTTATCCAAAGCGACTTACAGTCATGCGTGCATACATATTTTTTTTTTTGTGTATGGGTGGTCCCGGGGATCGAACCCACTACCTTGGCGTTACAAGCGCCGTGCTCTACCAGCTGAGCTACAGAGGACATATGTGAATTCGCCAATTCTTATGACACCTTCAAATGGGGGGACTAGATACATAAAGTGCATTTATTTCTAAACAATAAAACAGATATGTATGAAAATACCCTATAATAAAAGGTGACATTCTGTACTGTTGCTTCATATAAAACATTTGATCTCAAATCCAAAATGATGGAGTATAGAGCCAAATTAAAGGTTTTAGCTTCACTGCTGATGTAAAAAGGGCTTTATAAATACATTTGATTTGATTTGAAATACGTATGGGAGTGTATGTGTCCATTATAATTATTTCACATGAGACGTACAGAAGTAACTTCGGAAGTAAGCATTTCCTTTAAAGCAAAAGTGAGTTAGTCTTTGTTAAGCCCACACTCCATGCTGACTGCAATGTCCGTTTTACCCCAGGTCTGAGTGCAGAGATCAGGCACTAAGCCTCAGTAGTGAGTTTCTCTTTGTCAGAGGGCTGAATATGGATCTGTGCCTTGTGATACGCTGCATCATACTGGTCTTGTGGGGCTCTCTTGAAGAAACCACACTTAAGGAGAGCAAGGGTGATGAATCATTAGGAACAATATGAGAATGGAAATATACTGTAACACCGCAAGTGTGAACAAAATCAATTTTATCAGAAAGATACGTTATGATCACTGTATGTTAGGATTACTACCTTAATGAATAATGATTCACTGTTACATGTGTCTACTAATAGCTCAGAGTACAATACAGTGAATATGTTAGTAAATGTGTTGCAGCTACACCATGCCTACCTTCCAGAGTAAAAACACTAGCAACGCCAACATCAGAATACCAGCCAGGACAGCCACAAGGATGATCCACCATGGAACTCCACCAAACTGGGCTACGGTCTTCTCTGGAAACACTGTGACTCTCACCTGCATGGGCACAAGAAGAAACAGTATGTTTATTTTGATTTGTTACATAGAAATTCTTAATTTTATTGATCAGTGAAGGAGTCATTGTGTGAGTGGATGGTAACGGCTGTCAATAATTTCTGTGCCACCCACCTGAGTCTCAGCATTCCTGAGAACCATATTCTTTGCAGGAGCATCAAGGCTGATGGAAGCTTTCACAATTATATCAAGATAGTTCAAAGATGCGTAATTCTGTTTCAAAATAAAGGTTTTCAATGTTAGAGAATGTCCAAATCAATAGTATCAGCTATTTAGGACTATTTTGAAAAGCAAATAGCAACAGGCATGTTGTTTCTCACCTCAAGGAGGGTAGCGTTCCACAGACGGGACCGTAGAGAAATCATTGCACTACTGTCCAAGCCCAGTAGAGGGCACTTGATCACCACACATCTAGCGTCGTAGCCATTGCCACACATCTGAGAGGAAAATAATTTTTGTCAGACAACCTACCTGTCATTATTGATCTTTTTCTTTTTTTTTATGAAAATGAAAGTGTGTTTACCAAAATCTTGTGCTTTCTTTGGTCTGATAACAAAGAGATTTTCCCTCCAGATTTTATGCCTCCAGCTTCACGCCTTTTCCTAGATGTGCTGAACTCCTAAAAAACCATTATCACAAGTTAGTGTTTCAAATTAGAATTTCATTAAGTGTTTTAAAACTTCCTCTCTGGACGATTTTGCTTCTGCACAAATGCATCAAGTACAGTGAAACTTCAGTAGGAAAGTATTACCTGAATGTGTTTGAGAGGGTTGATCTCAGTCTCTGGGGAGCAGGGGATCTCTTCCAGGCCAGTGGTGCTGATCTTAACCAGATATAACAGCCATTTCCCATCCACATTCTCTTTGGGCCACTGGATGTTCAACGAGGCTGTGCCAAAGGACTTCAACGGCTTACCCAAATTGATTATCTGGAGGTATAATATTAACATTTTCAACATCACGGTCAAACCTCAGATCAAGTGATATTGAGAAACTCAGTGAGATAAGCAGACAATGATAATTACCCTAAATTCATAATCGATCAAACTGCCGATCTCCTCTTCTGTCTTGATGGCACTCTCTCCTTTCACATCGCCCCCAAAATACACCTGGGAGGGTCTCGCAACTCTGTTGATAAACAAACCACATATTAGAGGACTACATTGCACACAATAGCTTTCAAATCTAATTGATGCAGTAAATCAAAAAGTGTAAATGTTTGAATACTTACCCTGCAACAGAAAGTAACAGCTCAATCACTACTTTTGCCTTTGCTTTCACTCTGCCCATTTTTTCCTGTGTACTGGTCCTGAAAGAAGAGAAATTACCCATAAAAGTATTTTATAAGGCCACCAAGTCAGTCATCAGTCATGTTTGTGCGAAAACTATAGTGCTACTTACGTTTGAAGCTCAAGGTCAATGTCGATTTCTGTAGTATTGAGAGAGATACCAGCAGTGCTCAAGATTATGTAGAAAGTAACCTGGAAACATTCATCATGAGTGAGCCACACAATGACAGAATAAGACAAATACTGTAAAGAAAAACGACTTCATAGCCTACCTCTGAATCTCTTTTGAATGGATTCCCCAGTTCACACTCTGTCTGGGAGCCATTCTGATTGGCTAAACAGAGCACCGGTTTATCCCTCTGGAGAACAAGAACCCATTACAATGTTATTACTTGACTGATAGCAAATCTGAGTATGCTGAAATAAACTTGAGTCACTCCACTTACCGTAGTTTTCTGCGAGCGAAATCCGGAGTATGAGAGCGCGTTGGGGAACATCCCCACCAGTTTAGCCTCATGGGCATCATCCCCATTTTTGTTCTTCACCGTAACCTCCAGAGCTATGTCCTTCTGATCACTGAGGGAGATAACTGGTAGCCCATTCTGCCTGGATAAAAACAAAAACAAAGCATTGCCTTATACCTTCCTTAGATTCATGGTTTTCTTTTCCAAATCTAGCATGAAAGTCCCAGAATGTACAGTACCAGTCAAAAGTTTGGACTCATTCAAGGGCTTTTATTTATAAAAAAAAAAAAAATACATTTTAGAATAATAGTGAAGACATCAAAACTATGAAATAACACATATGGAATCATGTAGTAACCAAAAAAAGTGTTAAACAAATCAAAATATATTTTATATTTGAGATTCTTCAAATAGCCACCCTTTGCCTTGATGACAGTTTTGCACACTCTTGGCATTCTCTCAACCAGCTTCACCTGGAATGCTTTTCCAACAGTCTTGAAGGAGTTCCCACATATGCTGAGCACTTGTTGGCTGCTTTTCCTTCACTCTGCTGTCCGAATCATCCCAAACCATCTCAATTGGGTTGAGGTGGGGGGATTGTGGAGGCCAGGTCATCTGATGCAGCACTCCATCACTCTCCTTATTGCTAAAATAGCCCTTACACAGCCTGGAGGTGTGTTGGGTCATTGTCCTGTTGAAAAACAAATGATAGTCCCACTAAGCCCAAACCAGATGGGATGGCGTATCGCTGCAGAATGCTGTGGTAGCCATGCTGGTTAAGTGTGCCTTGAATTCTAAATAAATCATAGACAGTGTCACCAGCAAAGCACCCCCACACCATAACACCACCTCCTCCATGCTTTACGGTGGGAACTACACATGCAGAGATCATCCATTCACCCACACCGCGTCTCACAAAGACACAGTGGTTTGAACCAAAAATCTCAAATTTGGACTCCAGACCAAAGGACAAATTTCCACCGGTCTAATGTCCATTGCTTGTGTTTCTTGGCCCAAGCAAGTCTCTTCTTCTTATTGGTGTCCTTTAGTAGTGGTTTCTTTGCAGCAATTCGACCATTAAGGCCTGATTCACACAGTCCCCTCTGAACAGTTGATGTTGAGATGTGTCTGTTACTTGAACTCTGTGAAGCATTTATTTGGGCTGCAATTTCTGAGGCTGGTAACTCTAATGAACTTATCCTCTGCAGCAGAGGTAACTCCAGGTCTTCCATTCCTGTGGCGGTCCTCATGAGAGCCAGTTTCATCATAGTGCTTGATGGTTTTTGCGACTGCACTTGAAGAAGCTTTCAAAGTAATGACGGACTGTCGTTTCTCTTTGCTTATTTGAGCTGTTCTTGCCATAATATGGACTTGGTTTTTACCAAATAGGGATATCTTCTGTATACCCCCCCTACCTTGTCACAACACAACTGATTGGCTCAAACGCAGTAAGAAGGAAAAAGATTCCACAAATTAACTTTTAAGAAGACACACCTGTTCATTGAAATGCATTCCAGGTGACTACCTAATGAAGCTGGTTGAGAGAATGGCAAGAGTGTGCAAAGCTATCATCAAGGCAAAGGGTGGCTATTTGAAGAATCTCAAATATAATTGATTTGTTTAACACTTTTATGGTTACTACATGATTCCATGTGTTATTTCATAGTTTTGATGTATTCACTATTATTCTACAAAAGGTGTCTTTTATACAGGTAACGAGCTGAGATTAGGAGCACATTCTTAAAGGGAGTGTTCCTAATCTCAGCTTGTTACCTGTATAAAAGACACCTGTCCACAGAAGCAATCAATCAATCAGATTCCAAACTCTCCACCATGGCCAAGACCAAAGAGCTCTCCAAGGATGTCAGGGACAAGATTGTAGACCTACACAAGGCTGGAATGGGCTACAAGACCATCGCCAAGCAGCTTGGTGAGAAGGTGACAACAGTTGGTGCGATTATTCGCAAATGGAAGAAACACAAAATAACTGTACATCTCCCTCGGCCTGGGGCTCCATGCAAGATCTCACCTCGTGGAGTTGCAATGATCATGAGAACGGTGAGAAATCAGCCCAGAACTACACGGGAGGATCTTGTCAATGATCTCAAGGCAGCTGGGACCATAGTCACCTGTCTTTCTGGAATTTGTTGTTGTTATTCTGTCTCTCACTGTTCAAATAAACCTACCATTAAAATGATAGACTGATCATGTCTTTGTCAGTGGGCAAACATACAAAATCAGCAGGGGATGAAATACTTTTTTCCCTCACTGTATATGCACTAAGAATGTTTGTTCATACTTACATCTGTAATGGAGGGAATACCTCTTGGTTGGGCTCTTTGGAGCAGAATTTGTACTCCAGTTGTAAGTTACTCTGGCAAATATTATCATTTCCACATCCCTCCTTTAAGAAGTTAACCTGTAATGAAGCACAATACATACACTCAAGCTTATTTTCAATGCATCTGACAGTAAGTCCATTCTAAACTTGACTGAATTCTAATCGCCCTGAGACATTCAATGACATCATGAAGTATATACCACAATGGAGATCCTCTCTCAGCTCTGAAGCAGTATGGTTACCTCAGTGATGACCTTGCTTGGCTGGGAGTTGTCAAGAATAGGCACAAGCTGGGGGAGAGCGTTCTGCCTCTTCTGACGCTTGGTGCCCATGATGCCCACTGACACCTCAATGGGAATACCACGCAGCTTGTCCCTAATGTTATCCTACAGACAGAGAAAACAACCATGATGAGTACACCATCTCCCTTCCCACATTCTAGGTGTTATTCTAGAATCTCAAGAAGGTTAGAATGAAGACCAAATACTGTACCTGCAGTCTGATTTTTGTCTTGGTGCACGCTCTTTTGTTTTGTCCCCGGAGGTCCAGAGTTCCGGTGGACTGGAAGTCCTGGTCAGTGCGAGACTTGTTCAGAAACAGGACCCTAGAGATCAGCCCTTGCTTCCTGCGATCTGCTTCAGCCTCAAATGCATAGCGGATAGCTGTAAGGAAACATAACAGAACAACAGTATGTATTATGTAAGGACAAATGGATTCAGGAATTTCGGGACTACGACAAATTATGCCAATTGGGGTGGGGTTACAGGAGAGAGAGAGGCTTCACTTACTTAGTTTTGGGCTGTATGATGCAGGGTTGGCTTTATAGGTGAAGCATGCCTCCACGGTCAAACTATGGACAACAAATGGATATTATTCAATTAAATTGGCAAACAAATCTAGAGAAGTATAAAGATGTCAGACATATTTTCAAACATGAGTAGTCATCAAATCCCATCAACACCTTACCAGATACTGTTGCCACAAGTTTTCTTTGTGAAGTCAATTTCCTTTGGAGTAATTTTGACATCCTTCTTGATACTAATAATTGGCCTTGCCCTAAAACAATAGATGTTATGTGAGTTGTTATGTGTTATCTTGACATTAATTTGTGAGGTCGAAACTGGATTGTTATAGATAGCCTAACAGGATCATTACCTGTAAACGAGTACTGTATCTGAGAGCGACCCAATGGCTATATCAGGATAGGAATTCTTATCTAAGTCCATGTTCCCAGCCAGAGAATATCCAAATAATCTGATGTTGTTGGGCTTTCCTTCAAGGATCTGAAATTACAAATAAAAATAGGATGCAGCAGTGATGTCATTTCACTATGTCAACAAGCATATCCTTAACCAATATAACACTGCAAAACCAACCTGTGCAGGCATGGTGTTGATTCCATTAGCAGAACCATGGTAAATGTACACTTTTCCTGCCCCGGCATCAGCGTAGGGCGCTCCAACAGCAATGTCTGTAAAAGAGAAGCCATTTAGCTATGGAATTTGATGGAAAAAATAAAAGAAAAGGCCAGAAACAAGAACAGATACCAGGTTCCCACCTTGATAGGAGTCCTGATTGATGTCACCGATGTTCTCCACTGCCAGCCCAAACATTGAGTCTTTGGTTCCATTGAGGCGGATTGGGGTGATCTTGGCCCACTTTCCTGCCTGGTTGATGTAGACATAAACAGCTCCTCCAACGTCTCCCTCTTTCATGAAGAACTGAGGGGCTCCCACAACAATATCCTGCCACCTGGGATGCAAAAAAACAAAACAAAAAACATTTGAAGCATAAGTTACAATATCCATGTAGGTTTGATAACATAATGTATGGATAAGCCAAAACTGGAAAAGTAGAAGTGAACTTGTGTGACATACCCATCTCCATTCAGGTCGACCACAGTTACATCATATCCAAAAGAAGATGCCAGTCCAGGCCCTTCTAGAATGTACTCTGGGGAGAGTCTTGCTGACGCTTCATTCTCTTTTCGCAACAGGACCACAGCCCCACAGTGATTGGCTCGTGGTGCCCCAGACACAATAGTTAGGCCACGCCCCTTGGTGATGCTATAGCCAGAATCAAGGGAAAATCCTGCAACATGAAATAAGAGGAATCAAGGTATATCTCTTACACTGTGCATAATACAGATCATGCATCTTTCATGGATAAATGAGTGAATTTGGGATGTAAAGAAAAACACTAATAAATATACTAGTCATGTCATCTTGAAGCAACCTAGAAAACATATGTTGATGCACACATACACTACCAGTCAAAAGTTTGGACACACCTACTCATTCAAGGGTTTTTCTATATTTTTTACTATTTTTTACATGTAGAATAATAGTGAGGACATCAAAACTATGAAATAACACATATGGAATCATGTAGTAACCAAAAAAGTGTTAAACAGCCACCCTTTGCCTTGATGACAGCTTTGCACACTCTTGGCATTCTCTCAACCAGCTCCATGAGGTAGTCACCTGGAATGCATTTCAATTAACATGTGTGCCTTCTTAAAAGTTAATTTGTGGAATTTCTTTCCTTCTTAATGCTTTTGAGCCAATCAGTTGTGTTGTGACAAGGTAGGGGGGGTATACAGAAGATAGCCCTATTTGGTAAAATACCATATTATAGCAGGAACAGCTCAAATAAGCAAAGAGAAACGACAGTCCATCATTACTTTAAGACATGAAGGTCAGTCAATACGGAACATTTCAAGAACTTTGAAAGTTTCTTCAAGAGCAGTCGCAAAAACCATCAAGCACTATGATGAAACTGGCTCTCATGAGGACCGCCACAGGAATGGAAGACCTGGAGTTACCTCTGCTGCAGAGGATAAGTTAATTCGAGTTACCAGCCTCAGAAATTACAGCCCAAATAAATGCTTCAGAGTTCTAGTCACAGACACATCTCAACATCAACTGTTCAGAGGGGACTGTGTGAATCAGGCCTTCATGGTCGAATTGCTGCAAAGAAACCACTACTAAAGGACACCAATAAGAAGAAGAGACCTGCTTGGGCCAAGAAACATGTGCAATGGACAGTAGACCGGTGGAAATGTGTCCTTTGGTCTGGAGTCCAAATTGGAGATTTTTGCTTCCAACTGCCATGTCTTTGTGAGACGCGGTGTGGGTGAACGGATGATCTCCGCATGTGTAGTTCCCACCGTAAATAATAATAATAATAATATGCCATTTAGCAGACGCTTTTATCCAAAGCGACTTACAGACATGCGTGCATACATTTTTTTTGTATATGGGTGGTCCCGGGGATCGAACCCACTACCTTGGCGTTACAAGCACCGTGCTCTACCAGCTGAGCTACAGAGGACCACAAGCATGGAGGAGGTGGTGTTATGGTGTGGGGGTGCTTTGCTGGTGACACTGTCTGTGATTTATTTAGAATTCAAGGCACACTTAACCAGCATGGCTACCACAGCATTCTGCAGCAATACGCCATCCCATCTGGTTTAAGCTTAGTGGGACTCCAGGCTGTGTAAGGGCTATTTTAGCAATAAGGAGAGTGATGGAGTGCTGCATCAGATGACCTGGCCTCCACAATCCCCCGACCTCAACCCAATTGAGATGGTTTGGGATGAGTCGGACAGCAGAGTGAAGGAAAAGCAGCCAACAAGTGCTCAGCATATGTGGGAACTCCTTCAAGACTGTTGGAAAAACATTGCAGGTGAAGCTGGTTGAGAGAATGCCAAGAGTGTGCAAAGCTGTCATAAAGGCAAAGGGTGGCTATTTGAAGAATCTCAAATATAAAATATATTTTGATTTGTTTAACACTTTTTTGGTTACTACATGATTCCATATGTGTTATTTCATAGTGTTGATGTCTTCACTATTATTCTACAATGTAGAAAATAGTACAAATAAATAAAAACCCTTGAATGAGTAGGTGTGTCCAAACTTTTGACTGGTACTGTAAGTATACCAGTAATAATAACTGCAGTGCATTCAAGCATTATGTTAAAATTATGACATGCTAAATATTCACATTATAAACCATTGACTAGTTAGCCATCATGGAGATGGAATGGTTAATGTTTTAGGCACCTCAAAGGTCACAAACCTAAGTAACTATTGGTCGTCACATCTAGAGTTCTCTCAGGGCTGACCTGCAGAGAAGGCGACTTATACACAAACTGATCAGGGTTGGCAGCAGACAAACTGGTCATGAACAGGATACCTAAGCACAAAAAACACACGGATCTCACAATCAAGGTTCAGACCTACTGTACCCACCTAGGTAGCTGTTAGCAGGCACAGGCACCAGGTCAGGATCCAAGCGGTTCTCATCTCCAACTTCATAAGGCCCATCATCATAAAATCCCTTTTCCAACAAAGTGTTGTTTTTTTGCTCTACACGTACAATGCCTAGAGTGGTTGAGAGTGAGGGGTGAAGATGTCAATGGAATGCTGCTGGCTTAAATATGACCCTCAACAAAACAATAACGACACAAGCTAAATGTAATTGGGTGAATGTATTCTACAAGTGAAAATAAAATTGTATTAAAGCACAGTATGGAAATGTCAGATGAAGTATGTTGCAATGCCTTTCTTTACCTCTAGAGGACAATGTGAGTCACAATTACTACATGACTCTTTCAGCTGACATTAAAATCTATACATTGTACACCCATTGATTTTCAAAGTAAATAGGTTTGGTAACTACAACTTAAGTTCATGCCTTATGAACAGACTCCTACCTTTCCAGTTGTAGGCACCAGGCGCTCCAAACACCACGTAATGGTAGTCCTTGGTGAACGTGGCAGCAAGACCCTGCTGGCATGAGCCAAACCTCTCATGGCCTCTGGCACGTCCCTCACAGAACTTCCAGTTCCCTCCGTCTTCATCAGAGGATGTATCAATAGTGAGGTCCTGACTCAGGACGTAGCAGCGGCCTGTGATGTCACGGGACTCCTGAGCAGTGTCCACAAACAGACGTCTCTGGTAGCGATGAGCACAGGTCTGCAATGACAAGACAGTGGAATCAGGTTAACATCCACCAAGTAAGGCAGATCCTCAGCTAATGAATACTGTAGATCTGACGCAAAGTTCCACCTGACAGATATACAAAGCACTATGAACCTGGCCAGTAAACCAGCCATGTAGTATATCCTCTGACACTGACTTACCACAATCTTCCCTCCAGGGCCCTGGCTGTTAACTGTCACCCCCATCCACTGGTTCTCCTTGTTCTCAACTCTCACATCCTCTGTGGGAATTCATCAGAAGGAATCAGGATGCTATGTTGATTCTTGCTTTAGAATTATTAATTACAATTACAATATATATACACCTCACCTTCATTGTCAAAATCGATGCGATCACAGTCATCGGATTCGGTGGTGATGTCACAACTGTACAGGCCTCCGGTTATGTTGGCTCTCTGGTTGGCCAGTGCTTTGGCTCTTGGTGCTCCAATCAACAGTCTGTAAGAAAAATCCAATGACTGTATCTTTAAGATATGTACGGTCTATAGATTAATGTACTGTGACAATAGCAGATGTCAAAGACGTTTTGTAATCCTATACTGCAGCTGTTATATTCAATCATTAATACTGACCATTTTTAGACATGGGATTTGATGCAGTCAGCTTAGTACCCAGGACTGCACTGAATAACAGAGACCATGTCAAACTGGCAAACACATGTCCACTACTTTGTGTCTATACAAATTGCCAGACAAACTGCCAGCATTCATAATACTGTCTCAGAGTTTTCAAATAATTGTGAACATGCCCTTTGAGACCCAAATAAAAACATTTTGGCTGCCAGTCCTCAAAATAATTATTTTGGTGGCTAGGGACAAAAAAGAGATCTTCTCATGATCTATTTATGTAGTAGAGTAGACTACTGTGCAATACAATGAGCACTAGGGAGAGAAACAGTAGAGCCGACAATCTAATTTGGAACGTATTCAATAATGTGATTGTCCTGTACAACATTAGCTCACTGACCACAACTTATCCAAATCACCCCCAGTCCTTCAGAGAATCCTAACAACCGCAGGGAACAATAGGCCTGCGTGAATACATTTCAGGCTTGAATCATTTGTAGAGCCATTTATTTATGACATATATTTATGCGCAATGCTTTATATGACTTGAGACTGAATGATATTGGAATTAAATATTTCAAGTAATATCTTAGGAGGGCTTTTAGGAATTGGCTGTACTTGGCACTTCACTAAATGAAAAAAGCGTTCCTGTTAGGCTAACACTATAGAGGGAAACACACAGGCAGCTAGCTCAGTTGAACAACCACAGTGAGAGAAAAACACTTGAGCAGGACCACTCTGGGTCACATTTTCCAGCCTGGACAGTGAGTGAGAGCCACAGCCCATACCAGGGAGCACTGAGAAAAACATGAGGAGAAGCATCAATATGAGAATAGCTCACTCTGGGTGAAAATATTGCATAGGCCTATTGCATATTACCTAGAGGAAGTCATTTTGTAATGCTATTAAGGAAATGTATTACAGTCCTTACAGTACAAGTCCTATGTTCAACTGCTTAGGAAGCTCCGATCTACTGGACAACACATTTGGGTGATCGTGGACCACAGTGTGAATCCAATGGAAACGTTGTGAGAATTTCCACAAAGGGGGGCAGGGAATCCTCTCCACCCTCTTCCTCCACTCTGCATGATTCCACAAGCTCTTCCCGTAAACCCCCTATTGATTCCTTGGATAGTGTCATAGACCTCCATTTACCAAACAAGGACTCCCAAGAGGAAGCCTGTTGGGAAAGGGGAAGATCGAAGCCCAAATTCTGTCCCCTCCATTCTATCAACAGCCAGTGAAATGCAAATAAGAGCTTAGTCAATACAAAGATCGTAACTACAATTTCACAGTGCAGCTGAGCTTTCAGTGCTAGGCACAGTTAGAATGTATATTGTTGAGTGCTTTCAGAATCACAATTTATTTATTCTAATGTTACTCTTGCACATTACACTCTCACTTAACCCTGGAGAAAACAGCCCCATGCACTCTTAGAAAAAAAGGTTCCAAAAGGTTTCTGCGGCTGTCCCCATAGGATAACTATTTTTGGTTCCGGGTAGAACCTTTTTTGTTTCCAGGTAGAACTCTTTTGGGTTCCATGTAGAACCCTCTATGGAAAGGGTTATACCTGGAACCAAAAGGGTTATACACAGAACCAATAGGGGTTCTTCAAATGGTTCTTATATGGGGACAGCCAAAGGACAATTTTTGAATCTAGATAGAACCTTTTTTCTAAGAGTGTAGAGCTATATGAAGTGGGAAACAACACATCCGTGCAGAGATAGTAACACAGAGATAGTAACACTGAGATAGGGATTTGTATCTGCAAGTAAAGGTTTTCAGAACAAGTTAAATTTGGGGGAAATGAGACATTTTCGGACACATTCAAAAAATAACATTGCACATCAACTGCCCTTGTTTCCCTAAAACATAAAACATCCAGGTTATAGCATCAAGTCAGCTTAGCTACCACAAGTAAATAAAAACATACATGGAAAGACATATCCCTATCACTGTCAAGAAGTGTAAAAGACAGTAGGAAGAGAAAAGAAAGCAAAAACAGAGACCATGTCAAAGCATGGCATATCAACCAACAGCATGGTTAGTTACAGACTAACTGTAAATGAATAGTGGTGGCCAAACTATGGGTGCATCCTTTGTCCACATGTGTGATGCTGCCCCCACAGCTGTGCACTCACAGTCCCCAGGACCCCTGCAGCTGTTCTAACTGTGTCCGTTAACCCACACCAACACTTGGCACTGGCCTGGAGTTGGCTTGTTATATCAGTCAGGCCATTACAAGAATTAGGCGTGCTGGATTTAAGCAGAGATCCTGCTCAGTGAAAGCTCAGATAGGAACAAAACCCCTGTTAAATGTGGTGTAAAGAGTTCATAGACATACTACCGTACAGTGTGATCCTAGAAAAGCCATGATTTCTAGTTGGTTTTGAGTGTCTTGTCTGAGATGAAACTGCTGCAAGCGGTCTATTGGGTTACATGTGCACAGATGGCCTGGCATGTACAATCAAATGGCCTTTTCTCTGGTTTCACTGTGGAGATATCCTAACCACATCATCGACGTACAGAGCTATTCAGGGGGGTATCCAATTCATTGTTTTGAAGAGGATGCATTAACATGTTCAATATACAGTGTCAAATGGAAAAAGGTGGATCTCTACTTATCACTTCCATTCCACAGGAAACTATATGAATTGAAGGAAGGAAAATACTTTAGTGTACCACACTCAAAACGAGGTTGTGCTTTCAATGCAACCATTGGGGAGTTGCAAAGATACATAATGACTGTTTACTTCTTTCACATTAGATGGGCGGCTTTCAACACCACAGATTTTCTTTCCACGTGCGCAGAGACATTGGCAATAAACCCTGAAGGGCTTGAGGTTGTTTTGAGTTCAAATCAGTTTTAAACAATCAGTGCTAGACACAGAAGGTTATCTAACTAGAGAGGAAGGGTAAGTGAGTAATCACTTTTGTTGAGTTGAGTTCAGATAGTGAGGATATTAGTCTGTTATATAGCCACACCTGCTGCTCAAATAAGCAGCTGTATGGCCAGCTCATCATAATAGAAGATTATAAGCTCTTTAAAAAATATGTTCCAGGCCCAAATGTACTAAAAAGGAAGTGGTCACTCAGTACAAGCAATAGCCAATAAATGAGTTGATAACATTATGAATTTATTCATATTCCAAAATAAATGTTGCTGATAATTTGGCCAGATTTGGGTTTTACATTAATGCCACTGACTGTGAATATCAGATGCTCTAGGTGGGGAAAAACATAAATAGAGTCAATTGTCGATTGGTTAAACAAATATTTGCGTTGACATTTGGTTTCCTAAGCTGTGTAATGACATAGCTGGTTAATGAGCATCACAGCCAGGGCTACACATTAACTATATGTGTGCTCAACTCTGCTTTCACTTGGTTTGCTCATTATCTAAGGTCACATGAGGATTTAAATTTGAGATCACAGCCAGATCTTGACTTGGGCAGGAGCTCAACAGAGCTGAGTACCGGCACCTCAAATGTTATACTGCTTGAGCTCCTGTTCCTCTTATAGAATATTAGCTCAAAAATATTGTGGAGCTCCTGCACCTAGAGATAAACTGTACCGGCACCCAAAATGAGTACAGGCACCTATTTCAGTTCAAGTAAAGCACTGATCACAGCCAAAATGTTTACAAGACACTGTGTTTTCCTGCTGGTCTCAATGACCTAAAAAGGATAGGCCTAAACATTTTTTTAATGATAATATCTTCTTTGTAACAACCAACCAAGGACAAGAACCCAACAGGGAAGGGAAACTGTCCTAAAGGCAAATGGTTCATTTTCCTCTGGTCTTCTTAGCCTTCATTAGAGAGCTGTAGAAGGTTTAGGGCCAGATTTACCAGAATGTTTGTCATTCTCCTAACATTGACTAGAGTTTTTGTACTACCTATTTTATTGTATTGTTATTCTTCCGAAATTACACTGCTTAGAAAATCTGATCCCAAAGTGTGTGGCTTTTCAAAACATCAAGACCTGAGCTCTTCTATCTTTGCTAATAAATCAGTGGCTCTCCCTCTACCCAACCAAGGAATTCTAGCCTCCCTTTGAAATTTAGTGGGACACAGCCAACTGCCAGGGTCCTGAGAAATACCAAGCTTCTGTTTGTCCAACAAATATCATGGAATTCGCTATATATTTTAGAGACTGCTGCTTTTGGGCCACCTTGAACGTATTTCTTGGACAGGCAGAGAGAAACACACACTTGTAAAACATTAACATATAAGTAGGACATTAAACTTTTTTTAAGCAGTAATTTACAGCAGCGTTACGGTAAACATTAGCTTTGAAAATAGCATTAAAAAACGTTTTAAAAGTTGTGTTGTTCACAAAGACATGATTTTGTCACCGATAAGCGTTTTAACTGTCTTATTCTACCCTTTCTTCAGAGCACTTAGCCCCATAACCTCAAGCGTGTTCCCTTTCAAATGACACCATGGTTATGCATAACTGCATCCTCCTGCTGTATTCTCTCATTATTAGCATCTAACTGTGGGTCCATATTGCTTAACCTACAAATCTCTGGCGTTGAAGGTGATAAACATTTAGTAAATGTGTTAATAATGATACCAAGAACTGCCGTACCTGAGAGGTTCAGATTGCATTCCTCAAAGCAGGATCTAAGTGAGGATCTAAGTAAAAGAAGGGCAATCTGAGTGATCTAAGGAATCCTGGCCTAAATGTTGTTATCAGTGCATTGCAGACTGGGCCTTTGCATCTCTAATGTACTGCAGCAAGTGCCCTCTGGCTGCCACCAAATGTGTGCTTGCTTGTTGGAGCTCAGCTTAGCTCACCCTGGCTAGAGTATGTGTGTGGATGTGACATGCCGCAGAGCCCATCCCCCTGCTCTGCTCTTCTGGTGGGTAGCTGGAACACACACTTGTGAGGCATGGTTTTGTCCCAAGCTGGATCATTGCACTCACCCCTAACTTTCCTGGCACCTCAGGGTTGGCTTAAGGAAATTAATCACAGGTTACATCATTACCATTACTAATCATTCTTGAATATAGGTATGTCAAAATATGTTATTCTCAAATTGTGCGAGAAATTGCCCTTTCGGTAATACAGCAATGCTGACCATAGTTAAAATACCTCGTACCTACAGGGTGTTTATTTGATTAAATTAGACTTAATGGATTGTTCTTTATCTAAATATATTCAATGTTTATGGCTGCAATGTTTTTAAATGGTGCACAGTGCACTGCACACACACACAGCTGTGTGACAGTAAAAATCCCAGTGTGTTCTGTCTAGACCACTGCCCTTAGCACTGCCGTTCTAAACCAATAATTAACCTCGACCCATGTCACACTCATCCACTCTCACTGTTGGGACAACATCAGGTCACCAGTCATTCCTCTTTTACATTTAAGTCATTTAGCAGACGCTCTTATCCAGAGCGACTTACAGTTAGTGAATACATCTTTTTTTTTTTTTTTTATACTGTCCCCCCGTGGGAATCGAACCCACAACCCTGGCGTTGCAAACGCAATGCTCTATCAACTGAGCTACATCCCTGCCGGCCATTCCCTCCCCTACCCTGGGCCAATTGTGCACCGCCCATGAGTCTCCCAGTCGCGGCCGGCTACGACAGAGCCTGGATTCGAACCAGGATCTCTAGTGGCACAGTTAGCACTGCGATGCAGTGCCTTAGACCACTGCGCCACTCAGGAGATTAATTTTCACAGGAATTAATCTCAACTATCAGAGAATGGATTACAGCTGAATAGATAAACCTTGGTTGCACCACTGCAGATGCCTGAGTAGCTATTTAGTAGAATGACAAGCATTTGTTATAAACCAGGGTTTATAACCATGTTATGAACTCATTAAATAGGCTAAGTGTACAAGCCTGGAGTTGGTGAAAGTGAATGTGTGAAAGTTAGAAATGGATCTGCAGGCAGATCTATTTTTAAGAATGTAAAACAGCAGAAGTAATGCTGTTTGTTAATTGACACCAAAATGCTTCTGGAATGATAACAGTGATAATATACTTTTCAATAAACATCTGGCAGGCAATACAGTGTCCCATACTGTGAAAACAAACGTATGATATCCAGTGTGTATTCACTTTTTTTATGTCCTTACAGATTTCCTATTCATATTCAGAGAACCCCATCTCAACCTCTCACTTGGGGGATAGAGTCACTTTCTTTTGAACAAATGTAATTAACATGCATGATTTCTCCAGTGACAAAGCTCGTTACCTCTGGTTTTCCATTGTTAACTTGTAGCAAGGTCCCTGTCAAAGGGCATTCTGAAACACACAATGACTGGACCCACGCACTACTGAATATAAATCCTCATTGTGCTTCTAGCCAATTACACGCATTCAACATGTAGGTCTCCAAAACATTGTGAGTGAAAAAAATATGTTTTTCAAAACGAATCTCTCAGAATTTCCATGTACGAATAGCAATAGTTCATTTCTCTCCATAATGAAACAATTGTGGAAAGTTGCTTTAATAGGAACAGTTTTGAAATGCACAGTATTCGTTATAAATTCACAATATTCTCCTCCCTTGACAAGAAAACGGTCCCAGAGGAATTTGGTCAATGGACCTGCTACCATGCATCAAGTGATGAACGCTCCAACTACGTGTAAAGTGGAGACTGGAGACGCACAATAAGTAGCCTAACCTACCCACACGAAGTGTAAGCCTACTAAATGTTACAGAACTAATGCAACAACAATATCAACAACCAAACAACCAAAACTTACATTCTCTTATCTGAAGGAATAAGTTGCCGGTGCATGGCTAGAGAGAATCCAAATAAACTGCCCGGTTCTCCGTCTTTCCTCAGGACATTCAAGGTATCCAGGTTGAATGCTGATATATGGGTCCATTCTAGCAAACAAAAAAGGGCCACATGAATTGGAAAATATCTTCTTGGGAGCACCATTGCGTTAGGACCTAATGGTACCACTATAGTCCAATGTTGTGCCGGTGTTTCCACGTTCCACTACACCTCGCTCAGGATTCTCTACTGAATGCTTCTGTTGTTTTCCCGGGGTTATGGATTAAGTTCGTGCGGTACAGCGCCCCTCCCTCCTCTGCTTGGTTGTCACTAGTTACCACATCGACAAAGTCAAAATTGGGTATGGTAAAAATTCATGAAAACAAAAATTTGCTTTTTGCTATTAATTTAAGCTCAGGGTTAGGCATACGATTAACAGTGTGGTTACGGTTAGGGTTAAGGTTAGGGTTATGTTTAAATCACATTTCAAGAAGATAAATTGTAGAAATAGGCGGGGTTTAGCCATTTGTGGCTGTGTTAACTAGTGACACTCCTCTGCTCCCCTCCCTCCACCCTTTATTTACGTCACCATGCAAGTATTACTTTGTCATACCTTACAACTAGGGTCCGGAGTTTTACCTGGTTAGGTTAGCCCAGTGGTTCTCTCCTCGGGGACCCCCAGATGTTTCACAATTTTGTTTTAGCCCTGAAGTAGTTCACTTGATTGACCTAATCAAGGGCTTGCTGATTAGTTGACAATTTTAATCAGGCGTGCTAGTTCTGGAATAGATCATATACATTAACCGGCTGGGGATCCCCGAGGAGAGGTTTGAGAACCACTGGGTCAGCCTATCAGACCAAAACATGTCCTATAAGTATGCTCTACTATAACAAAAAAAAAAAAAAGATGGAGGTAGTAGGTATCTGAACATTTCGACTTAGTAGCTCGACCTTTTGATTTATGTATCTAGAAATGTTGACTTAGTATCTCAAAAATGTTTGATATAGTATCGATATTTGTATACATATTTTCGTGGCGGGAAGGGGCTTCCATAAGTAACTCAACCATAGATTGGTAACTTTTTTTCTAATTTGGCACACAGAAACTAGAGTCCATGAGTAACTTGGTCAAAAATAATGGTTCTTAAGCGCTAGATAAACCTTGGAGGTAAATTAGCAGAGTGGCTGTTCTGTGCCAACCTGCCAGAGTGGCTGTTATAAGCAGTCTCACGCAAACCCGCCCCGTTTGACCCAGATACTTTAAACTTTGTAGGTAGAGGTCTTTTTTCATGCTGAACAAATGTGTCTCTGAACAAATGGCTTATTTATTAATAAATCAGGAAATCAGATTTTATGTGTCCATTTAAATTCTTTGTAAATCCACTCCACAATGGCCTATCAACTTGAAACTATTTAGGGTCATCAAAGACATTACCATGATGAAACGTGTTAAGTTTGGCATTGATATCTTAAAAAATAAGGAAACTATTAACAATTCACTTTTTTGACTATGTAACGCTTAAAATAATCATAAAAAATCTTCTCATTGACTAAAAGTCAGATTCACTCCAAATTTTGACTTTGGACTCATCCCTAAAGAGTTTGAGAAAATAACGTTGATGCACTCAAAGATAGCCACCACAGATGCACATACTCTAATATGCTAAAATATGCAAAGAAAAACGTATCATTAACCACAGGACCAAATGACACCAAATGTTGTAGGCCCATGGTACATTTCTTAACTTAGTTTGAGAAAAGCTAAGGGATTGCTCAAAAGATGGCTGAGTTATTGACAAAAATAAATAAATATGTATTGTCCATTTAAACCACTGTAAATCCACTCCACAGTGGCCTATCAACTTGAAACATCACTCTCATGGATGTCCCTAAGATGAACCACACTGAATTTGGTATTGATATCTCAAAAAACAAGGAAACTATTAACAACTCATTCTTTGCATATCGTCGCTGTCTGATGAAAACCTCGTAACTAAATGTTTACCAATGTTCTTTTAAAAAATGTTTATTGAAAGCAGTAACTCATGAATAGCTTCATTAAATTAAATCAAAGTACACTGTAGCCAATATTGATCAGAAATGGCTATTTGGTAACCAGACTGGACTGAGAGACAGCACTGTGCCTTCGGAAAGTATTCAGACTCCTTCACTTTTTCCACTTTGTCACGTTACAGCCTTATTCTAAAATGGATTAAATAAATATAAAATTCTCAGCAATCTACACACAATACCTCATAATGACAAAGCGAAAACCGTTTTTTAGATTTTTTGCAAATGTATAAAAAAAGAATTACAAAAAATACCTTATTTACATACGTATTCAGACCCTTTGCTATGAGACTCGAAATTGAGCTCAGGTGCATCCTGTTTCCATTGATCATCCTTGATATGTTTCTAAAACTTGATTGGAGTCCACCTGTGGTAAATTCAATTGATTGGACATGATTTGGAAAGGCACACACCTGTCTATATAAAGTCCCACAGTTGACAGTGCATGTCAGAGCAAAAACCAAGCCATGAGGTCGAAGGAATTGTCTGTAGAGCTCCGAGACAGGATTGTGTTGAGGCACAGATCTGGGGAAGGGTACCAAAACATTTCTGCAGCATTGAAGGTGTCACACCCTGATTGGTTTCACCATCTTCCACATTATCCCCTGTGCATTTATACCTGTGTTCTCTGTTTGTCTGTTGCCAGTTCGTCTTGTCTTGTCAGGTCTTACCAGCGTGCTTTCCCGTTTTCCTGTATCTCAAGTGTTTATTTCCTAGTTTTCCCGGTTCTGATCATTCTGCCTGCCCTGACCCCGAGCCTGCCTGCCGTCTTGTACCTGCCTGACTTTGACCTGATTACGAACCTCTACCCCATGTTCTAATAAATTATTATTGAGAACTGTACTCTCCGCCTCCTGTGTCTGCATCTGGGTAATATCCTGAGACGTGATAGTACGAACTGGCCATGACTGACTCAGCAGACTCAGACCAGCTCCACAATGCTGTCTCCCAGCAAGGAGCCACCATTGGAAGACACAAGGAGTTACTGCAATGCCTTATGGAGGACTCCATACCCTGGCAGAACACCATGACCATGCGTTCGATACATTGCTGGAGCAATTCCGTGGATTCCCTACAAGGCAGCAAGCCACACCAGTAATTCCCCAGACTCTCAGCAACCCCGCCACCAGCATTGCTTCTTCCCAGCCTACCCCAGTGTCCCGAGAACCCCACTTACCTCCTCCGAAGCGCTACACTGGAGATTCTGGAACCTGCCGGGCATTTATCTCCCAGTACTCCCTCATCTTCGAGCTGCAGCCTTCTTCATTCCCATCAGACCGCTCGAGGATAGCGTACCTCATAACGCTGATGTCCGGGAGGGCACTAGCCTAGGCGACGGCGGTTTGGGAGCAACAGTCTGCCATCTGCCTCAGTCTGTAGGAGTTCGTGGCGGAAGTACGGAAGGTGTTAGATTCTCCGTTGTCCGGGAGAGAGGCTGCTCATAAACTGATCCAGCTACGTCAAGACTCCCGTAGTGTGGCAGACTACGCAGTGGATTTTTGAACATTGGTGCTTGAGAGTGCCTGGAACCCGGAAGCATTGTTCGACATGTTCTTTCACGGATTATCGGCGGTGATCAAGGATGAGCTTGCAGCCCGGGAGCTGCACATGGGCCTCAACTCCCTCGTAGCCTTGACCATCCGGATCAATGGGCAGCTACGAGAACATAGGAGGAAGAGGGAATCTGTTCTCGCCTCCTCCCGAGCACAAGCTACTGGGAAGGGCTTGATTGTCTCAGGATGAACGTTTATGCAGACTGAACACCTGTAGCTGCCTGTATTGTGGGACTACAGGATATTATATTTCCACCTGTCCATTAAAAAGACCAGGATCATCAGTAGGTACGAGTACTCTGTTGATCCGTACAGGGATTTTCCAATCTCCCATTACTCACACCCCTCTCCATGCCACCCTGTTGTGGGGTGACCAGGCCAAATCACTTCAGGTGATCATTGACTCTGGGGCCAATGAGAGCTTTATCGATGCTACCTTGGTGTCGGAGCTGGGTATCTCCACTCAACCCCTCTCCATTCCCATGGATGTCAGAACACTGGATGGACGCTCTATTGGCAGAGTCACCACAATACGATTCCTATCGACCTACGAGTATCAGGAAATCACAGCGAGTGTATGCAGTTCCTGCTCATAGAATCTCCCCATGTACCCGTGGTTTTGGGATATTCATGGCTCCAGAAGCACAATCCCCTGATCGACTGGGCTACTGGTTAAATTGTGGGCTGGAGCCCGTTCTGCCATGAACATTGTCTTAAGTTGGCCCAGCCTGCCCCGGGACGTATTCCTGCAGGCTTAAGAGAAGCCTCGGATCTCTCCGTCATTCCCGCGGAGTACCTGGACCTAAGGGAGGTCTTCAACAAGGCCCGCGCTACGTCTCTCCCTCCGCATCGACCCTGCGCCATTGACCTTCTCCCGGGCACTACACCCCCTCTGGGGCAGCTTTACTCCCTGTCGGCTCCGGAGACCAAGGCTATGGAGGAATACATTGAGAACACTCTCACTGCAGGGAGTATTCGTTCATCGGCCTCTCCCGCCGCCCGTGTATCGACTACAGGGCCCTTCATGACATCACGGTTAAAAACCTGCACAGTGTGTGCACAAAATAAGACTCCACGGCAAGCTCTGGCTGGCCTTCTTCAACCATTCCCTGTTCCTCAGCACCCCTGGTCCCAAATATCCCTGGACTTTGTTACTGGGCTTCCCCCATCAGACGGCAACACTACTATCCTGACGGTGGTGGATAGGTTTTCTAAAGCCGGCCATTTTATTCCCCTTCCCAAGTTACCCTCACTTGGAGACGGCTCAGCTCATGGTGCAGCACGTCTTCTGGATCCATGGACTTCCGGTCGACATGGTCTCCGATCATGGTCCCCAGTTCTCGTCCCAGTTCTGGAAGGCATTCTGCACCCTCATTGGGTTGTCGGCCAGCCTGTCCTCTGGTTATAACCCCCAATCTAACGGCCAATCGGAGCGAGCCAATCAGGACCTGGAGACGGCCCTTCGTTGCCTCGTCTCCACCAACCCCACCACCTGGAGCCGGCAACTTGTGTGGGTGTAATACGCCTGTAACACCCTTCCCTGTTACTGGTCTCTTTCCCTTCGAGTGTTCCTTGGGATATCAGCCCCCGCTCTTCCCTGAGCAAGACGAAGAAGTCAGCATACCCTCTGCCGTTCATCCGCCGCTGTCGCCGTACCTGGAAGAGAGCCCGGGCCGCTCTTTTGAAAACCACATCCAGGTATCGGCGACAAGTGGATCGCCACCGGACCCCTGCTCCCCGCTATCTGCTCGGGCAGAGGGTATGGCTTTCCACTCGGGACTCCGGGGCAGTCCCGTAAACCTTCCCCCCGTTTCATCGGCCCTTTCCCCATCTCTAAAATCCTTAGCCCCTCTGCTGTTCGTCTTCTGTTGCTCCGCACCCTCCGTATCCATCCTACGTTTCATGTGTCCAAGATAAAACCTGTGTCTTACTGTCCTTTGTCTTCTGCTTCCAGAAGGACAACCATCTCTGCAGCACTCCACCAATCGGGCCTTTATGGTAGAGTGGACAGACGGAAGCCAATCCTCAGTAAAAGGCACATGACAGCTCACTTGGAGTTTGCCAAAAGGCACCTAAAGACTCTCAGACCATGAGAAACAAGATTCTCTAGTCTGATGAAATCAAGATCGAACCCTTTGGCCTGAATGCCAAGCGTCACGTTTGGAGGAATCATGGCACCATCCCTACGGTGAAGCATGGTGGTGGCAGCATCATGCTGTGGGGATGTTTTTCAGCGGCAGGGACTGGGAGACTAGTCAGGATCGAGGCAAAGATGAATGGAGCAAAGTACAGAGAGATCCTTGATGAAAACCTGCTCCAGAGCGCTCAGGACCTCAGACTGGGGTGAAGGTTCACCTTCCAATAGGACAACGACCCTAAGCATACAGCCAAGACAACGCAGGAGTGACTTCGGCACAAGTCTCTGAATGTCCTTGAGTGGCCCAGCCAGAGTCCAGACTTGAACCCGATCTCACATCTCTGGAGAGACCTGAAAATAGCTGTGCAGCAACGCTCCCCATCCAACCTGACAGAGCTTGAGAGGATCTGTAGAGAAGAATGGGAGAAACTCCCCAAATGGAGGTATGCCAAGCTTGTAGCATCACACCCAAGAAGACTTGAGGCTGTAATCGCTGACAAAGGTACTGAGTAAAGGGTCTGAATACTTATGAACATTTGATATTTCCGGGGTTCTTTTTGTATACATTTGCGAACATTTCTAAAAACCAGTTTTTGCTTTGTCATTATGGGGTATTGTGTGTAGATTGATGAGGGGGAAAATAATTTAAGCAATTATAGAATAAGGCTGTAACGAAACAAAATGTGGAAAAAGTAAAGGGGTCTGAATACTTTTCCGAAGGCACTGTACATGTAGTCTATTCATCAATGTATATGGATCAATAATTACACTCTTCTGCCCACAAATTATAATCAAAAGAGGTCCATGTGTTTTAGGGCATCTAGCTAATAATGTTGAAATGGCCAGGGCTTTTTTGTGTTTGCAGACAATAACGCTAATGGTTGGACATGGATGGACAGTTGATCAACTGTGAAGCTAAACAGTTGGACATAGTGAACCTCCCAAATCCAGGCGGACAAAGAGATAGGTAGGATTGGCACGCTGACTTGTCCAGTCTTTGCCTCAAGCCTTTTGTGTTCATTAAGCTGAAAGGATGGGAGCTTTTCAAATTCAGGCTCAATTAGAAAACTTGGAGATTTTCATTTTAAAAGCTTCTTAAAACAAGGAATACTTTTGATAGACAATGGTCAATTTGATACGCTCCTAATCATTCATCAATAAGAGAATGGCTTCTAAAATATGTATGACCATTCTGACTCATAACACCTGGTGGACACAATGTTCATGAATAAGTAATTATTCCTACATTTTGTGATCTCTACATTTACAGTATGTCTCAAATTAAATGGCATCCTTCTCTCCCAGGGAACCATCATTGCACCCACAGTGCTCGCGCACGTCAATGAGCGTCTGCGTAGCCAGGCGCTAAAATAGAACTTGGTTCTATTTGTGATGCTTGACGCGCTGCAAGTCCCGCCTCTCCCATCTCCTCATTGGTTTTTAGGAGCATAGGAGAAAGATGAACTGAGGTCCACATTCCACTCCAGTTGGTGGTAATGCACCTTAAAGTTGGTTGCCAACCGCCATATAAAGTCCAAAGAAGAAGAAGAAGCCTGAAGGAGTAGAGATTACTAGAAACAAACTCAGTTTACCCTTGTATCTGTGGATTAATTGTCAGAGTAGAGGACCTTGTGCATTTCAGGTAAAATAACAACCTAATGTTTATATCCCAGGACAAATGAGCTAGCAACAGCAAGCTAGCTAGCTAAATTGCAATACATGTTTAATGCTTTTCGACCTGTCCCCAAATTAATATAGTTGGTTCAGAGTTCGTTTTGATATTTCAACCTGCGTGTCCTGATCGTGTCTGGTGTGGGTGGACAAAACCAACATGCACGCGATGGTGCACGCGCCGAGTGGTGTGGTCAGCATGTAAGGGGCACTCTGCCCACAGCCTTGTCTGATGAACTAGAGGACAACACTGTGCATAACACTCTTTTTGGGAGACTTCTGACTCAAAGTGTGAGCATTAGTCTTCTCTCTGTTGGACAAAGGCGTGAATACAGTTTGTTGGCATGTCCTGCAACAAAATATTATAAATTAGTAGTGTACTTTAGCCTCAAGGAATACTTTTTTGAAATGTTTCTTGATAACCCAACCCTGTGTACATATATTCAAATATATCACACACACATGGTCTTAACATGTTTCAATGGAATGTATGCCGCCTATTTCTCATTCACAAAATATTTAGTTTGATCATGCCTTTAAGATGGCTTACAGATTGAACTGACCTGAGCCTATTTCTCACTGCAGAGAACAAAACAATGTGGGCATTGTAGAGACCTCAAAGCTAAGTCTGTCCCCATTTCAACTATTCAAAGATTATAGGGCGAGAGAGTGAGAGAGAGAGAGAGAGAGAGAGAGAGAGAGAGAGAGAGAGAGAGAAATTCCATCTAGACACCGTTGCCCTAGAGCAGACAAAAAACTATACATACCTCGGCCTAAACATCAGCGCCACAGGTAACTTCCACAAAGCTGTGAACGATCTGAGAGACAAGGCAAACAGGGCCTTCTAGGCCATCAAACGGAACATAACATTTGACATACCAATTAGGGTCTGGCTAAAAATACTTGAATCAGATATGTAACCCATTGCCCTTTATTGTTGTGAGGTCTGGGGTCCGCTCACCAACCAAAAATTCACAAAATGGGACAAACACCAAATTGAGACTCGGCATGCAGAATTCTGCTAAAATATCCTCAGTGTGCAACGTAAAACATCAAATAATGCATGCAGAGCAGAATTAGGCCGATACCCGCTGTGAGGACAGACGCTGGGAGACGAGAAGCAGGTACAGGGAGTGAACATTTAATATAAACAGACATGAAACAAAACACGGACAGCGTCTGGACAGGGGAAACATAATGACATTAAGGCTGACACAGGGATCACAACTGAGGAACAGACAGATATAGAAGGGACAATCAACAAAGGGAAGGAGTCCAGGTGAGTTCAATGAGCGCTGATGCGCGTAACGATGTTGACAGGTGTGCGTAATGATGGACAGCCTGGCGCCCTCGAGCAGGTTGTGACAGTACCCCCCTAGCCTGACGGGCTGGCCGAGGCATGGGAGCCGGACTAGCTGGCCGAGGCGCGGGAACCTGTCGAACCTGATGGGCCGGCAGAGGCATGGGAGCCTCACGAGCCGGCCAAGGAGCGGGAACCTGTCGAGCCTAATGGGCCAGCCGAGACGTGGGAGCCTGACGAGCCGGTTGAGGCGTTGAAGCCTGACGAGCCGGCTGAGGCATGACATGGGAGCCTGCCGAGCCGGTTGAGGCGTGGAAGCCTGATGAGCCGGCTGAGGCGTGGAAACCTGATGAGCCGGCTGAGGCGTGGAAACCTGACGAGCCGGCTGAGGCGTGGGAGCCTGACGAGCCGGCTGAGGCGTGGGAGCCTGACGAGCCGGCTGAGGCGTGGAAGCCTGACGAGCCGGTAGGAGACTATGCGTAGATAATAAACAGAGTATCAGCAAATAGTCCGGGTAGCCATGATTAGCTGTTCAGGAGTCTTACAGCTTGGGGGTAGAACCTGTTAAGAAGCCTTTTGTACCTAGACTTGACGCTCCGGTACCGCTTGCCGTGCGGTAGCAGAGAGAACAGTCTATGACTAGGGTGGCTGGAGTCTTTGACTATTTTTAGGGCCTTCCTCTGACACCGCCTGGTATAGAGGTCCTGGATGGCAGGAAGTTTGGCCCCAGTGATGTACTGGGCCGTATGAACTACGCAACCGGTCAGGATGCTCTCGATGGTGCAGCTGTATAACTTTTTGAGGATCTGAGGACCCATGCCAAATCTTTTCAGTCTCCTGAGGGGGAATAGGCTTTGTCGTGCCCTCTTCACAACTGTCTTGGTGTCACGCCCTGACTCAGGGGACGCTTAAATGTTGAGTCAGGGTGTATATATTCTTTGTTGTGCGTTTTCTATGTCTGTATTCTAGCATGTGTGGATCTATGTTGGCCGGTGTGGTTCCCAATCAGAGGCAGCTGTCGCTCGTTGTCTCTGATTGGGGACCATACTTAAGCAGCCTATTGGCACAGTCTAGTTGTGGGATCGTGTTCCGTGTAAGGTATGTTGTGTGTGCTACCTTGGACTTCACGTGTCGTTGGTTTATTGTTTTGTCGTGTGTTTATTCAGTATAAATAAACATGTACGTATATCACGCTGCGCCTTGGTCTGACCCGTCATTCAACGAACGTGACAGAAGATCCCACCAAACGAGGACCAAGCAGCGTGCCCAGGCGGAGCGAATGGCCATGTCACAGGTGGCCGATTTGTGGTCATGGGAAGAGATATTTGCGAGGAGAGGACCATGGGCTAAGTTAGATGCCCAGGCAGGAGAGGAGCAACGGCAACACGGAGGAGGCCGGTCGAGGAGGAAGCCCGAGAAGCAGCCCCAAGAACATTTTGGGGGTGGGCACACAGGGTGGTTGACGGAGCCTAGGGTTAGAGCAGAGCCAACTCCCCGTACTCACGCGAAGAGGCGTATGACTGGGCAAGCTCCGTGTTATGCGGAGCTACGTACTGTGTCGCCAGTGCGCCGGCACAGTCCTGTACGTCCTGTGCTTGCACCACGCACGTGCCGTGCGAAGATGGGCATCCAGCCAGGACGCCTCCTCGGTCCCGCATATCCTGCGCCAGTTCTACGAACTGTATCGCCAGTGCGCGTGCACAGCCCAGTGCGCCCTGTGCCAGCACCCCGCACGTGTAGTGCGAAAGTGGGCAGCCAGCCAGGACGGGTTGTGCCAGCTCTCCGCTCTAGACCTCCAGTCCGCCTCCACAGTCCGGCCCGGCCTGTTCCTGCTCCTCGCACCAAGCCAGTGGTGCGCGTCGCCAGCCCGGCCCGGACTGTTCCTGCTCCTCGCACCAAGGCAGTGGTGCGCGTCGCCAGCCTGGCCCGGCCTGTTCCTGCTCCTCGCACCAAGCCAGTGGTGCGCGTCGCCAGCCCGGCCCGGCCTGTTCCTGCTCCTCGCACCAAGACAGTGGTGCGCGTCGCCAGTCCGGCCCGGCCTGTTCCTGCTCCTCGCACCAAGCCAGTGGTGCGCGTCGCCAGCCCGGCCCGGCCTGTTCCTGCTCCTCGCACCAAGCCAGTGGTGCGCGTCGCCAGCCCGGCCCGGCCTGTTCCTGCTCCTCGCACCAAGCCAGTGGTGCGCGTCGCCAGCCCGGCCCGGCCTGTTCCTGCTCCTCGCACCAAGCCAGTGGTGCGCGTCGCCAGCCCGGCCCATTCCTGCTCCTCGCACCAAGCCAGTAGTGCGCGTCGCCAGTCCGGCCCTGCACGTTCCTGCCCCTCGCACCAAGCCAGTGGTGCGTGTTCCTAGTCCGGTCCGGCCCGTGCCTGCTCCTCGCACCAGACCAGTGGTGCGTTTGTCCAGTCCGGCACGGCCCGTGCCCGTTCCACCGGAGCCTGGTCCGGCACCGGTCAGCTGCTTCACTCCGGAGCCAGAGCAGTCCGCTCCACTGGTGCCTGATCCAGTTCCGGTCAGCTGTTCCACTCCGGAGCCAGAGCAGTCCGCTCCACCGGTGCCTGATCCAGCTCCGGTCAGCGACTCCACTCCAGAGCCAGAGCAGTCCGCTCCACCGGGGTCCAGTCCAGCTCCGGTCAGCGGCTCCACTCCGGAGCCAGAGCAGTCCGCTCCACCGGTGCCTGATCCAGCTCCGGTCAGCGACTCCACTCCGGAGCCAGAGCAGTCCGCTCCACCGGTGCCCAGTCCAGCTCCAGTCAGCGGCTCCAGTCCAGACCATGACATCAGCCCCTCTCCAGGTTCGGGGTCTCCCACACCAGCGTCCAGACAGGGCCTGGCGTATCGTGGGAGGAAGGAGAGGGGAAGCAGTGCGCCGAGGTCCAGACCAGACCAGGGGCGCAACAGGGAGGCGGAGAGTGAGAGGTCGTCACGCCCCGAGCCGGATCCGCCTCCGAGGCGGAATGCCCACCCGGCCCCTACCCTGTTATGTTTATGTTGTGCGGTCGGAGTCCGCACCTTTGGGGGGGGGTACTGTCACGCCCTGACTCAGGGGACTCTTATATGTTGAGTCAGGGTGTGTATATTCCTTGTTGTGCTTTTTCTATGTTTGTATTCTAGCATGTGTGGATCTATGTTGGCCGGTGTGGTTCCCAATCAGAGGCAGCTATCGCTTGTTGTCTCTGATTGGGGACCATACTTAAGCAGCCTATTGGCACAGTCTAGTTGTGGGATCTTGTTCCGTGTAAGGTATGTTGTGTGTGCTACCTTGGACTTCACGTGTCTTTGGTTTATTGTTTTGTCGTGTGTTTATTCAGTTTAAATAAATATGTACGTATATCACGCTGCGCCTTGGTCTGACCCGTCATTCAACGAACGTGACACTTGGTGTGTTTGGACCATGATAGTTTGTTGGGGATGTGGACACCAAGGAACTTGAAGCTCTCAACCTGTTCCACTACAGCCCCGTCAATGAGAATGGGGGCGTAGTTTTTTCCTGTAGTCCACAATCATCTCCTTTGTCTTGATCACGTTGAGGGAGAGGTTGCTGGCCAGGTCTCTGATGTCCTCCCTATAGGCTGTCTCATCGTTGTCGGTGATCAGGCCTACCACTGTTGTGTCGTCTGCAAACTTAATGATGGTGTTGGAGTTGTGCCTGGCCATGCAGTCATGGGTGAACAGGGAGTACAGGAGGGGACTAAGCATGCACCCCTGAGGGGCCCCCGTGTTGAGGATCAGCATGGCAAATGTGTTGTTACCTACCCTTACCACCTGGGGGTGGCCCGTCAGGAAGTCCAGGATCCAGTTGCAGAGGGAGGTGTTTAGTCCCAGGGTCCTTAGCTTAGTGATGAGCTTTGAGGGCACTATGGTGATGAACGCTGAGCTGTAGTCAATGAATAGCATTCTCACGTACAGTGCCTTGCAAAAGTATTCATCCCCCTTGGCGTTTTTCCTATTTTGTTGCATTACAACCTGTAATTTAAATGGATTTTTATTTGGATTTCATGCAATGGACATACACAAAATAGTACAAATTGGTGAAGTGAAATGAAAAAAATAACTTGTTTCAAATAATTCTAAAAAATAAATAACGGAAAA
This sequence comes from Coregonus clupeaformis, assembly GCF_020615455.1. NCBI lineage: Eukaryota > Metazoa > Chordata > Actinopteri > Salmoniformes > Salmonidae > Coregonus > Coregonus clupeaformis. The sequence continues at coordinate 21,385,153 of NC_059214.1, read as the reverse complement.
GTGGTGCGTGCATATGTATTCACCCCCTTTGCTATGAAGCCCCTAAATAAGATCTGGTACAACCAATTACCTTCAGAAGTCACATAATTAGTTAAATAAAGTCCACCTGTCTGCAATCTAAGTGTCACATGATCTGTCACATGATCTCAGTATATTTACACCTGTTCTGAAAGGCCCCAGAGTCTGCAACACCACTAAGCAAGGGGCACCACCAAGCAAGCGGCACCATGAAGACCAAGGAGCTCTCCAAACAGGACAGGGACAAAGTTGTGGAGAAGTACAGATCAGGGTTGGGTTATAAAAAAATATCAGAAACTTTGAACATCCCACGGAGCACCATTAAATCCATTATAAAAACATTTGAAAGAATGTGACACCACAACAAACCTGCCACGATAGGGCCGCCCACCAAAACTCACGGACCAGGCAAGGAGGGCATTAATCAGAGAGGCAACAAAGAGACCAAAGAAAACCCTGAAGGAGCTGCAAAGCTCCACAGCAGAGATTGGAGTATCTGTCCATAGGACCACTTTAAGCCGTACACTCCACAACGCTGGGCTTTACAGAAGAGTGGCCAGAAAAAAAGGCATTGCTTAAAGAAAAAAATAAGAAAACACGTTTGGTGTTCACCAAAAGGCATGTGGGAGACTCCCCAAACATATGGAAGAAGGTACTCTGGTCAGATGAGACTAAAATTGAGCTTTTTGGCCATCAACGAAAATGTCTGGCGCAAACCCAACACCTCTCATCACCCCGAGAACACCATCCCCACAGTGAAGCATGGTGGTGGCAGCATTATGCTGTGGGGATGTTTTTCATCGGTAGGGACTGGGAAACTGGTCAGAATTGAAGGAATGATGGATGGCGCTAAATACAGGGAAATTCTTGAGGGAAACCTGTTTCAGTCTTACAGAGATTTGAGACTGGGACGGAGGTTCACCTTCCAGCAGGACAATGACCCTAAGCATACTGCTAAAGCAACACTTGAGTGGTTTAAGGGGAAACATTTAAATGTCTTGGATGGCCTAGTCAAAGCCCAGACCTCAATCCAATTGAGAATCTGTGGTATGACTTAAAGATTGCTGTACACCAGCAGAACCCATCCAACTTGAAGGAGCTGGAGCAGTTTTGCCTTGAAGAATGGTCAAAAATCCTTGTGGCTAGATGTGCCAAGCTTATAGAGACATACCCCAAGAGACTTGCAGCTGTAATTGCTGCAAAAGGTGGCTCTACAAAGTATTGACTTTGGGGGGGGGGGTGAATAGTTATGCACGCTCAAGTTTTCTGTTTTTTTGTCTTATTTCTTGTTTGTTTCACAATAAAACATATTTTGCATCTTCAAAATGGTAGGCATGTTGTGTAAATCAAATGATACAAAATCCCAAAAAATCAATTTTAATTCCAGGTTGTAAAGCAACAAAATAGGAAAAATGCCAAGGGGGGTGAATAATTTCGCAAGCCACTGTATAATGGGGACAATTTAAGTAGGTGGGGTGGAGATGTGGTGTATTGGGGTTGTGCCGCAGAATAAGGCAGGGAGAGAGGAGAGGGGGACTTTTTCTGACCCTGAACTCTTGTGACTAGGACTAAATCAAGAAGTTTTTTATTCACTGTAAATCCAATATATTAGACTAGAAGTTAACAGAATGCTGCACACCTATTAGTAACATTAAAATCCTGTTTCAGAAGTGTGTCACTTTTAGCCACTCACATTCCCGTGTCTTTGAGAGAATAGTGAAAGGTGACATTTTGACTTAGAAGCTATTCAACAAGTAATCTGGAATTCTGAATGGTCATGTAATTGACTTTGTGTTTGCCAATATTGTAGTTTGAGAGGATAAATACTCAAGTTCCTTTGTATTAGAACTTAATATCCTGCTTTATTGCAATTATAAAGCATACATTGACTTGATGGAAACTAGATGGCGCCGGAGGAGATGGCTGCCGTTTTACGGCCCTCCAACCAATTGTACTATTATGTGTGTTTTTTCGTGTTATTTGTAATTTATTCTGTACATAATGTTTCTGCCAACGTCTCTTATGACCAAAAAGAGCTTCTGGATATCAGGACAGCGATTACTCACCTCATATTGGACGAATATTCTTTCTTCAACGAGTTGGACGCGAAGGATATTCTACAGACACCCGACAAGGCCCAAATCCCTGTAATTTGCATGAGAAAGAGACAGAGATATCGTGGACTTAGGTCGGGGTGCCTTGTAAGGATCCGACAGCGAGCGAGTAAACTGCCTCTTCCATCAATCCTATTAGCCAACGTTCAATCATTTGAAAATAAATTTGACGACCTAATATCAAGGTTATTCTACCAACGGAACATTAAAAACTGTAATATCTTATGTTTCACCGAGTCGTGGCTGAACGACGACATGGATAACATACAGCTGGCGGGATATATGCTACATCGGCAGGATAGAACGGCTGACTCCGCTAAGACAAGGGGTGGCGATCTGTGTGTATTTGTAAACAACAGCTGGTGCATAAAATCTAATACTAAGGAAGTCTCAAGGTTTTGCTCGCCTGAGGTAGAGTATCTCATTATAAGCTGTAGACCACACTATTTAGTAAGAGAGTTTTCATCTATATTTTTTGTAGCTGTCTATTTACCACCACAAACCGATGCTGGCACTAAGATTGCACTCAGTGAGCTGTATAAGGCCATAAGCAAACAGGAAAACGCTCATCCAGAGGCAGCACTCCTAGTGGCCGGAGACTTTAATGCAGGGAAACTTAAATCCGTTCTACCCAATTTCTCTGAGTATGTTAAATGTGCAACCAGAAAAAAAAAAAAACTCTAAACCGCCTTTACTCCACACACAGAGATGCGTACAAAGCTCTCCCACGCCCTCCATTTGGCAAATCTGACCATAAATCTATCCTCCTGATTCCTGCTGTTAGAAATAGCATTAGTTCAAATCCGGTATTGGAATAAGAGAAAACATGATCAAGAGGTATTCATTTCAAGCTAAATTTATTATATGCAAATGTATATATGATAAGTATGAAGTTTCGTATACGGGCTCACTGAAATACCACGCAGGGCAGACAGAGAACTGATCCATTGTTCTAAGTTCTTCTTCAAATACTCTGACAGAGATAGTTCCCACTCCCTGCTGGCCAATCAGAGTAGAGACTGAGCATGGTTTAGACTTACTCAGCCTATCGTTGGCGCACAGGCTGGTCCCAGTCCCTTGGCGCTTCACTGTTGCACACTGTTGCCAGGCATAAGTTGTTATCTGCAGCTGGTCCAGAGAGTCTGCACTTTTTGCCGTACACGTCCTTGAGCGCGGTTTAACAAAGAGGCAATGTTTGTGTATGTGAGACACAAGTTCTTATCTCATCCTACCCCCTAACGTTCCTCACATGAATCACAGCTTGTTATGTGAAACAATTTATATCAGTACAGTACAAACCTATTATGTTTAATCATTAATGCATTCTTTCTAAGCTAGGCATCACATCTAGAAAATAGATCCCCACACTGCTTATAAGCTAAAACTAAAGCAGGAAGCACCAGTGACTCGTTTAATAAAGAAGTGGTCAGATGACGCAGATTCTAAGCTACAGGTCTGTTTTGCTAGCACAGACTGGAATATGTTCCGGAATTCTTCTGATAGCATTGAGGAGTACACCACATCAGTCACTGGCTTCATCAATAAGTGCATCGATGACATCATCCCCACAGTGACCATACGTACATACCCCAACCAGAAGCCATAGATTACAGGCAACATCCGCACTGAGCTAAAGTGCGGATGTTGCCTTGAAAGCTGGCACTTTCAAGGAGCGGGACTCTAACCCGAACGCTTATAAGAAATCGTGCTATGACCTCCGACTAACCATCAAACAGGCAAAGAGTCAATACAGGACTAAGATCGAATCGTACTACACCGGCTCCGACGCTCATCGGATGTGGCAGGGCTTGCAAACTATTACAGACTACAAAGGGAAGCACAGCGGCGAGCTGCCCAGTGACACAAGCCTACCAGACAAGCTAAATCACTTCTATGCTCGCTTCGAGGCAAGCAACACTGAAGTATGCATGAGAGCATCAACTGTTCCGGATGACTACGTGATCATGCTCTCTGTAGCCGATGTGAGTAAGACTTTTAAGCAGGTCAACATTCACAAGGCCGCAGGGCCAGACAGATTACCAGGACGTGTATTCCGAGCATGCGCTGACCAACTGGCAAGTGTCTTCACTGACATTTTCAAGTCTGACATTCGAGTCTGTAATACCAACATGTTTCAAGCAGACCACCATAGTCCCTGTGCCCAAGAACACTAAGATAACCTACCTAAATGACTACCGACCCGTAGCACTCACGTCTGTAGTCATGAAGTGCTTTGAAAGGCTGGTCATGGCTCACATCAACACCATTATCCCGGAAACCCTAGACCCACTCCAATTTGCATACTGCACCAACAGATTCACAGATAATGCAATCTCTATTGCACTCCACACTGCCCGTTCCCACCTGGACAAGAGGAACACCTAAAGTGGCTTGCGAAAGTATTCACCCCCCTTGGTATTTTTCCTATTTTGTTGCTTTTCAACCTGGAATTAAAATGGATTTTTTGGGGGTTTGTATCATTTGATTTACACAACATGCCTACCACTTTGAAGATGCAAAATATTTTTTATTGTGAAACAAACAAGAAATAAGACAAAAAAAACAGAAAACTTGAGCGTGCGTAACTATTCACCCCCCCCAAAGTCAATACTTTGTAGAGCCACCCTTTTGCAGCAATTACAGCTGCAAGTCTCTTGGGGTATGTCTCTATAAGCTTGGCACATCTAGCCACCGGGATTTTTGCCCATTCTTCTAGGCAAAACTGCTCCAGCTCCTTCAAGTTGGATGGGTTCCGCTGGTGTACAGCAATCTTTAAGTCATACCACAGATTCTCAATTGGATTGAGGTCTGGGCTTTGACTAGGCCATCCAAGACATTTAAATGTTTCCCCTTAAACCACTCAAGTGTTGCTTTAGCAGTATGCTTAGGGTCATTGTCCTGCTGGAAGGTGAACCTCCGTCCCAGTCTCAAATCTCTGTAAGACTGAAACAGGTTTCCATCAAGAATTTCCCTGTATTCAGCGCCATCCATCATTCCTTCAATTCTGACCAGTTTCCCAGTCCCTGCCGATGAAAAACATCCCCACAGCATAATGCTGCCACCACCATGCTTCACTGTGGGGATGGTGTTCTCGGGGTGATGAGAGGTGTTGGGTTTGCGCCAGACATAGCATTTTCCTTGATGGCCAAAAAGCTCAATTTTAGTCTCATCTGACCAGAGTACCTTCTTCTGTATGTTTGGGGAGTCTCCCACATGCCTTTTGCGAACACCAAACGCGTTTTCTTATTTTTTTCTTTAAGCAATGGCTTTTTTCTGGCCACTCTTCCGTAAAGCCCAGCTCTGTGGAGTGTACGGCTTAAAGTGGTCCTATGGACAGATACTCCAATCTCTGCTGTGGAGCTTTGCAGCTCCTTCAGGGTTATCTTTGGTGTCTTTGTTGCCTCTCTTATTAATGCCCTCCTTGCCTGGTCCGTGAGTTTTGGTGGGCGGCCCTCTCTTGGCAGGTTTGTTGTGGTGCCATATTCTTTCCATTTTTTAATAATGGATTTAATGGTGCTCCGTGGGATGTTCAAAGTTTCTGATATTTTTTTATAACCCAACCCTGATCTGTACTTCTCCACAACTTTGTCCCTGAACTGTTTGGAGAGCTCCTTGGTATTCATGGTGCCGCTTGCTTGGTGGTGCCCCTTGCTTAGTGGTGTTGCAGACTCTGGGGCCTTTCAGAACAGGTGTATATATACTGAGATCATGTGACAGATCATGTGACACTTAGATTGCAGACAGGTGGACTTTATTTAACTAATTATGTGACTTCTGAAGGTAATTGGTTGTACCAGATCTTATTTAGGGGCTTCATAGCAAACGGGGTGAATACATATGCACGCACCACTTTTCCGTTATTTATTTTTTAGAATTTTTTGAAACAAGTTATTTTTTTCATTTCACTTCACCAATTTGGACTATTTTGTGTATGTCCATTACAAAAATCCATTTAAATTACAGGTTATAATGCAACAAAATAGGAAAAACGCCAAGGGGGATGAATACTTTTGCAAGGCACCGTAAACAACAATTATGAACCCTTACAAGTCCAAGCGTCTTGGTGCCCGCCTATCTCTCGTAGGGTAACCGTGGTCAATCTGACTCTCAATAACAATGTCTTTAGACTGTGGCGTTGTCACAGGTGTAGACATGCAAGTAGCCTGTGTCACAGTCTCGTCACACACTTGTGTGGATGCAGCTGAGTCAGTGTCCTGAGAATTTGACTGTGAGCCCCTAGGTGATGACTGCTGGGTCAGGGTGTCACCCAGTAACAGTTCTGGAACACTCACGACTGGTGGTTCTGTCAGTGTGGCTTTACTCAACAGTAACTGATTTGGGTGCCTTCTCCAGAGGATGTCCTCTGCAGGTTGAACTGTGTAGGACACAGACCAGTCTGAGCAATGACTGTAGCAGGAACCCACTTTGGTCCATTGAGGTAGTTCCTAGCTAGACAGTTTCTCCAGGATTGAAAGCTCTGTCCTTTGCTCTCAGTTCACAACATTTGACTTGACTCTTCTGTTGACTTCGCACTGTCTCCTTTGCGTTCTGAAGTTTCAGTAGGTGGATGCAGGCGAAGCGTTGGTGGTTGCGTGCAGCGTGTTCCTGTAGGATAGTAGGAAGCTGTTCAAGCGTTGGTGCAGCGTCCCTTGACCCTAAGACGCTTTCAAGGCATGTTTCATGGTCTGTGCGAACCTCTCCGTCAGCCCGTTGGTAGATGGATGATACTGTGCAGGCCGTGATGTGCTATACACCATTCACCTGTAGTAACATGGCCATTTCTTGGGACACTAGCTGTGGTCCGTTGTCGCTAACAAGTTGGAGTGGCGATCCGAACCGACTAAACACTTCTCCAATCTTCTCAATGGTCTTCTCAGCAGTAGTAGACCTCATGATGGCAACCTCTGGCCACTTGCTATGAGCATCCATGACCACGAGAAACATTCTGTCTTCGATTCGAAGTCAACTCTTTCTCCTCAATGCTTCCATCCAATCCAGGCCACCAGAAGTAGCTTCGTGCGATTTCCTTCATGTGAACCATTCCACAATGACCTGAGTGTAGCTGTTGCAACACTGGTTTCCTTAGTGAAAACGGAATGTTAACTCTCCTCTCCACAGCAGACAACCGGACTGTACCGACAGCTCAGGTTTCAGTTCCGGAGCATCTCCTGCAGCTTTAACTTCGTGGTCCTCTGTAGCTCAGCTGGTAGAGCGCGGCGCTTGTAACGCCAAGGTAGTGGGTTCGATCCCCGGGACCACCCATGCACAAAAATTTATGCACACATGACTGTAAGTCGCTTTGGATAAAAGCGTCTGCTAAATGGCATATTATTATTATGATAATGTCCATCACATCAGACAACGCGGGTTGTTTCTCAGCACTTGTGTTAAAGTGAATGGTACGTTTTCCACTTGTCTAAAGTAGAAGATGTCCACTTGGCGTGACTCTGGTTTGACCACAGGTAGTGGTAACCTGGAAAGTCCATCTGCGTTGCAGTGCAGTTCTGACTTGCGGTACTTGATGTCGTAGGGGTGTGCTGACAACAACAAAGCCCACCTTTGCATACTCCTTGCAGCAAGTGACGTAATCCCAGTATGCGGTCCAAAGATGCTCGTCAGTGGACGATGATCTGTAAGAAAGGTGAACTTCCTCCCATACAGATACTGGTGAAACTTACACACTCCAAAAATGATGCCTTGGGCTTCTCATTCTATCAGTGCATAACTAGTTACTTTTCTGCTTTGTTCAATGTCCTCAATGCGAAAACGATCGGCTTCTCTACACCGGAAGGCATGATATGGGACACGATTGCTCCCACACCATATGGTGTGCGAGCTAGTTGGATGGTCAATGACAGGTCAAAGTGTGTCAGTGCCTGAGATTTCAGGAGTGCGTCCTTGGTTTTCACAAATGCTTTCTTTGCATTGCTCAGTCCATTTCCATGTTTTGTCCTGACAAAGCAACTGATGCAGTGGCTTCAGCTTCGTTGCTAAGCTCGGGATAAAGCGTCCATAGTAATTCAGCAACCCCAGGAACGAAAGTAGTTGGCTCACGTTCTGAGAAGCTGTGGCATCCAAGATAGCCTTGACCTTGGACAGAGTGATGACATATCTGGGGTATTCAACCGATACTTGGAAGAATGCATATTTGTCCTTACAAACTCACTGTCCATAGTCCCTCAATCTCTGTAAGGTCACATCCAAGTTCTGGAGATGGACCTCTTCGTCCTTCCCACTAACGAGGATGTCATCCAGGTAGCATTGTACTCCTGGCAATCCACTCAAGATCTGGTTAATCCCCCTCTGGAACAGTGCTGGAGCACTTGTGATTCCAAATGGCAGACGACAGTACCTGAAGAGCCCCTTGTGTGTCACGACGGTCAGCAGCTACTTTTACTTTTCATCCACGTGCATCTGCAGGTAGGCTTGGCAGAACTTTTGACCCCCATCTAAGTCCTCAAAACGTTTTTTGATGTGTAGTAGTGAATACTGCTCAACGGACAACTCAGGGTTACCTGTGACTTTAAAGTCTCCACATATCCTGATTCCACCATCCTTCTTGAGGACTGGTACGATAAGTGTCACCCATTCACTCACGCTGACCGGCTCCAGTACTTTGTTCTTGACTAAAGCGTCCAAGTCAGCCTCAACTTTTGGTCTGATAGCATAAGGTATGGGTCGTGCTTTCAGAAACTTTGGTTTGCTGTCTGGCTTAATGCTAAGCTTCACTTTAATGTATTTCATACTACTTACAGTTGAAGTTGGAAGTTTACATATACCTTAGCCAAATATATTTAAACTCAGTTTTTCACAATTCCTGACATTTAATCCTAGTAAAAGTTCCCTGTCTTAGGTCAGTTAGGATCACCACTTTATTTTAAGAATGTGAAATATCAGTAGAGAGAATGATTTATTTCAGCTTTTATTTCTTTCATCACATTCCCAGCGGGTCAGAGGTTTACATATCCTCATTTAGTAAAAGTAGTTGCTGACTGTCGTGACACACAAGGGGCTCTTCAGGTACTGTCGTCCTCTGTAGCTCAATTGGTAGAGCATGGCGCTTGTAACGCCAGGGTAGTGGGCGCGATCCCCGGGACCACCCATACCTAGAAATGTATGCGCACATGACTGTAAGTCGCTTTGGATAAAAGCGTCTGCTAAATGGCTTATTATTATTATTTAGTATTTGTTAGCATTGCCTTTAAATTGTTTAACTTGGGTCAAACGTTTTGGGTAGCGTTCCACAAGCTTCCCACAATAAGTTGGGTGAATTCTGGCCCATTCCTCCTGACAGAGTCAGGTTTGTAGGCCTCCTTGCTCAGACACGCTTTTTCAGTTCTGCCCACAAATTTCCTATAGGATTGAGGTCAGGGCTTTGTGATGGCCACTCCAATACCTTGACTTTGTTGTCCTTAAGCCATTTTGCCAAAACTTTGGAAGTATGCTGGGGGTCATTGTCCATTTGGAAGACCCATTTGCGACCAAGCTTTAACTTCCTGACTGATGTCGTGAGATGTTGCTTCAATATATCCACATAATTTTCCTTCCTCATGATGCCATCTATTTTGTGAAGTGCAGCAGTCCCTCCTGCAGCAAAGTACCCCCACAGCATGATGATGCCACCCCGTGCTTCACGGTTGGGATGGTGTTCTTTGGCTTGCAAGCCACCCCCTTTTTCCTCCAAACATAACGATGGTCATTATGGCCAATCAGTTCTATTTTTGTTTCATCAGACCAGAGGACATTTCTCCAAAAAGTACAATCTTTGTCCCCATGTGCAGATGCAAACCGTAGTCTGGCTTTTTTATGGTGGTTTTGGAGCAGTGGCTTCTTCCTTGCTGAGCGGCCTTCAGGTTATGTCGATATAGGACTCGTTTTACTGTGGATATTGATACTTTTGTACCTGTTTCCTCCAGCATCTTCACAAGGTCCTTTGCTGTTGTTCTGGGATTGATTTACGTTCATCAAAGTACGTTCATCTCTAGGAGACAGAACACCAAAGTACGTTCATCTCTAGGAGACAGAACACGTCTACTTCCTGAGCGGTATGATGGCTGTGTGGTCCCATGGTGTTTATACTTGCGTACTATTGTTTGTACAGATGAACGTGGTACCTTCAGGCATTTGGAAATATTATTTTTTCCTGCATATATATATATATATTGTGATGTCACGAGAGGCTGTGTCCTGGAGGGACGTTACATCCCCCTGAGGTGGCTGCAAACCCAGACAGCTATGGCTCCATCTGCTGGTATGGTCGGGAACTCCACCCCTCTATGGCCAATCTTCCCACGCAGCTGAAACAAATGAGGAGCTGATTAGCTGAAGGTTGGGGAAGGGAAGAGACACAGTCTCCAACCTGGGCTCTCTGGAGGACAAGAGTGCTGCACGTCCACTTCCAGGAGGAATATAAGGATTTGGAGATACTTACCTTTGGGAAATACTCACCTGTGGATATATGCACCTGTGGAAATACGTGAGAGACATTTGGAAGGACTTTTTTGCTGGGTTGGCCACTAGCTGCAACGTGGACTACAGTAAGGCTGGGGAAAAGTTATCTGAGCGAGTGAGAATTATGATTTTGGATGTGGAAGAGACATCCCTGAACTGTTAACCCTTAAAGAGCCACAAGAGAACAGAATTTTGTTATATTTTCCAGTTAATTTCCCAAGACCTATAATAAATTCCTTGTTTTGTTTGAACCTTGTCTCCTTGCACTACTTGAGCAATCCCGCTGAAAGCCGTGTAGCCTCTCGTGACGTCACAGATGGTGGAGAATACGGGCACGCTCAAGCGTTAATAGTGCATGTCAGAGGAGGATACCGAAGGTTTGATCACCCAGTTTTCCAGTTGGCCGTAGGCTCCCCGCCCGACGGAAATGGAGGACATATTGAAAGCCCTTGTTGCTGGCCAGCAAGCCCAGATGCAAGCAAACGTGGCTCTCTTGGAGGAGCAAAAGAAAGCCAACCTTCTGAAGGCAGAGGAATTGCAGTTGCAGAGACAGAGGGTGGTCCAAAATACCCGCCCAATAAAGGCAAGTGACTTTATATCTAAGATGGGAGCTACCGATGACATTGAGGCATACCTGCATGCATTTGAGGCCACGGCCACTAGGGAAGCCTGGCCCAAGCAACAGTGGGTTGGTCTGTTAGCCCCCTTTCTAACCGGGAATCGCTGAATGCTGTCCGGGACCTGGGCCCTGACCAGGTTACTGACTATGATGCCCTGAAGTCTGAGATCCTCAGCAGATATGGACTCACAAAGTTTGGTATGGCCCAGCGCTTTCACAGCTGGACCTTCCAACCAGACCAACCTCCTCGGGCGCAGATGCATGAACTTTGGCGGTGGTGGAGGCCGTTGTGGTGGATCGTTACCTACGCGCCCTGCCTTATGAGGCAAAACGGTTCATCAGTCAACAGGCCTTGACCACGGCTGATCTGACCGTGGAAGCTGTGGAAAAGTACCAGGCCACAGCGGAGATGCTGAATGCTTCCCGAAAAGACCCCCGGAGGGCGGCCCCACCACAAATGGGAAGAACCCGTCCAAAGGACCCCAAGGTCTCGAACCCAGCCACGTCAGGACTTATCCCGGCTCCAGGGGGAGCCAGAAACCAGGCGGGTCCAAGAAGAGTACACCAGGAGGGGGAAACTCGACAGTGTTACCGGTGTGGGGAGATGGGACATATCTCCTGGCAGTGTGGGAAACCAGCCGATGAACCTATGCCCACTGCGGAGTCCTCCAGCTCAGCACCCACACACCGTTTTGCCTCGCTCTTGGGAGTCGTAGATGGCGGCCCAGATCGACCCCCCCCCACCTGCCCGGTAACTGTGAATCACCATGATGTGGAGGCCTTACTGGATTCTGGTAGCCGGGTCACCCTGGTGCGTAAGGATTTGGTGGGCCCAACGTGTCTGACCCCCGGGAAAGTCCTCCCAGTTTCCTGTGTCCATGGGGACACCAGAGAATACCCCATTACTGAACTTACAATGACCAGCACACGGGGAACCATACACACGACGGCGGGGGTGGTTGATTCCCTCCCCGTCCCTGTCCTAATTGGACGAGACTGCCCAGCCTTTTACCCACTCTGGAGAGAGTCTCAGGAGAGGATAACCCGAGTACCTCGGAAACGGAGAGGCAAGACTCATCCTGGGAAGGCTCCGGTGCAATCCTCCGAGTTACTCACTCCCGCCCGGGCTCTGATAGGGATGGCAGGTGCCCAGACCGACACAGAGACGGAGCTACAGAATCTGGACAAAGAACTGTCTGGTCTGAAGGGGACCGCTGAGAGGTATCGCTTTGTTAAAGCAACAGTTAGACATGAAGACAGAAGAGTTAGATATCCTCCAGGCTAAACTCCAACAGAGCTCCTTCCCTAAGCAACAGGAGGAGCTGGAGAGGCTGCGCAGGACCATCGAGGAGTGTGAGGAGACCCTGCGCAGGAGTAAGGAGGTCCAGAAGAAGGCAGAGGAGAAGTACAAGGTGTTGGAGAACAAGATGAAGAATGCGGAGGCAGAGAGAGAGAAGGAACTGAAAGCTGCTCAACAGAAGCTAAACTCTGCTAAAACCAAGGCTGATGCGTTCAGTAAGAAACTCAAGGAGAGACAACAGGAGGCTGAGTCCCTGGTCCTAGAGTTGGAGGAGTTGAAGAGAGAGCAGTCTGGCAAGCACCACGGCAATGCGGACGCCCTCTCCCGGCGTGATGCCTTCTTCGCTGCCTTTACCCCGACGAGGCGTCGGTCCCGAGGAGGGGGATGTGTGATGTCACGAGAGGCTGTGTCCTGGAGGGACGTTACATCCCCCTGAGGTGGCTGCAAACCCAGACAGCTATGGCTCCATCTGCTGGTATGGTCGGGAACTCCACCCCTCTATGGCCAATCTTCCCACGCAGCTGAAACAAATGAGGAGCTGATTAGCTGAAGGTTGGGGAAGGGAAGAGACACAGTCTCCAACCTGGGCTCTCTGGAGGACAAGAGTGCTGCACGTCCACTTCCAGGAGGAATATAAGGATTTGGAGATACTTACCTTTGGGAAATACTCACCTGTGGATATATGCACCTGTGGAAATACGTGAGAGACATTTGGAAGGACTTTTTGCTGGGTTGGCCACTAGCTGCAACGTGGACTACAGTAAGGCTGGGGAAAATTTATCTGAGCGAGTGAGAATTATGATTTTGGATGTGGAAGAGACATCCCTGAACTGTTAACCCTTAAAGAGCCACAAGAGAACAGAATTTTGTTATATTTTCGTTAATTTCCCAAGACCTATAATAAATTCCTTGTTTTGTTTGAACCTTGTCTCCTTGCACTACTTGAGCAATCCCGCTGAAAGCCGTGTAGCCTCTCGTGACGTCACAATATATATATATATATACAGTGGGGAGAACAAGTATTTGATACACTGCCGATTTTGCAGGTTTTCCTACTTACAAAGCATGTATAGGTATGTAATTTTTATCATAGGTACACTTCAACTGTGAGAGACGGAATCTAAAACAAAAATCCAGAAAATCACATTGTATGATTTTTAAATAATTAATTTGCATTTTATTGCGTGACATAAGTATTTGATACATCAGAAAAGCAGAACTTAATATTTGGTACTGAAACCTTTGTTTGCAATTACAGAGATCATACGTTTCCTGTAGGTCTTGACCAGGTTTGCACACACTGCAGCAGGGATTTTGGCCCACTCCTCCATACAGACCTTCTCCAGATCCTTCAGGTTTCGGGGCTGTCGCTGGGCAATACGGACTTTCAGCTCCCTCCAAAGATTTTCTATTGGGTTCAGGTCTGGAGACTGGCTAGGCCACTCCAGGACCTTGAGATGCTTCTTACGGAGCCACTCCTTAGTTGCCCTGGCTGTGTGTTTCGGGTCGTTGTCATGCTGGAAGACCCAGCCATGATCCATCTTCAATGCTCTTACTGAGGGAAGGAGGTTGTTGGCCAAGATCTCGCGATACATGGCCCCATCCATCCTCCCCTCAATATGGTGCAGTCGTCCTGTCCCCTTTGCAGAAAAGCATCCCCAAAGAATGATGTTTCCACCTCCATGCTTCATGGTTGGGATGGTGTTCTTGGGGTTGTACTCATCCTTCTTCTTCCTCCAAACACGGCGAGTGGCGTTTAGACCAAAAAACTATATTTTGTCTCATCAGACCACATGACCTTCTCCCATTCCTCCTCTGGATCATCCAGATGGTCAATGGCAAACTTCAGACGGGCCTGGACATGCGCTGGCTTGAGCAGGGGGACCTTGCGTGCGCTACAGGATTTTAATCCATGACGGCGTAGTGTGTTACTAATAGTTTTCTTTGAGACTGTGGTCCCAGCTCTCTTCAGGTCATTGACCAGGTCCTGCCGTGTAGTTCTGGGCTGATCCCTCACCTTCCTCATGATCATTGATGCCCCACGAGGTGAGATCTTGCATGGGGCCCCAGACCGAGGATGATTGACCGTCATCTTGAACTTCTTCCATTTTCTAATAATTGTGCCAACAGTTGTTGCCTTCTCACCAAGCTGCTTGCCTATTGTCCTGTAGCCCATCCCAGCCTTGTGCAGGTCTACAATTTTATCCCTGATGTCCTTACACAGCTCTCTGGTCTTGGCCATTGTGGAGAGGTTGGAGTCTGTTTGATTGATTGTGTGGACAGGTGTCTTTTATACAGGTAACGAGTTCAAACAGGTGCAGTTAATACAGGTAATGAGTGGAGAACAGGAGGGCTTCTTAAAGAAAAACTAACAGGTCTGTGAGAGCCGGAATTCTTACTGGTTGGTAGGTGATCAAATACTTATATCATGCAATAAAATGCTAATGAATTACTTAAAAATCATACAATGTGATTTTCTGGATTTTTGTTTTAGATTCCGTCTTTCACAGTTGAAGTGTACCTATGATAAAAATTACAGACCACTACATGCTTTGTAAGTAGGAAAACCTGCAAAATCGGCAGTGTATCAAATACTTGTTCTCCCCACTGTATATATATATATACACACACAAATACACATATATAC
Organism: Coregonus clupeaformis; assembly: GCF_020615455.1. NCBI lineage: Eukaryota > Metazoa > Chordata > Actinopteri > Salmoniformes > Salmonidae > Coregonus > Coregonus clupeaformis. Next base: position 21,370,004 of record NC_059214.1, on the reverse strand, counting down.
ATATTTACGCATATACATACATATATATACATATAGTACATATCCTTTAAAAATATATATATTTCCCTTTATTAATTTCCAGCCCCACCATCCCTTCCCTAATTGGAGTAAACTAGTGGTCAACAATGCTTAGGCCTCTACTTCATGCTTATACATACTATATACATTTTATGGACATAGTCTATAATTATATTTTGTTTGTTTTTACTCCTGAACTTCCTCCGATCATTTTCATGATGTCCATATGGTATGCTTCTATATGCCATATCTTTCTAACTGTGCTCTTTCACAAAAGCTCACAATATATAACCTATATACTTATTATGGACACAGCGTGTCTTACACTAGTTATCTTGTTGTTATTAGTTGTTGTTATTAGTCCCATCCTTCAGCTCCATTCAACACCTCCCATCTATCTCTTAACACCATCCATATTGGATTTCTATTTGCCATATATTTTTCAACTGTACTGTGATGTTTTACAAAAGTTCTGAACCTTTCTATTCTCATTGTTTCTACAGTTTGTGAATTGAAAAAAAACATTTTTGCTAAAAGTATAATTATGTTATTGATTGATTGACTATGACTTTTCAGATCACCCAGTAGTGCTATCTGCAGGGTCAGCTCCATGCAAATATTGCAATCCTTCAGCCATTCCTGGACCTGTGTCCAGAAACAAGCTAAAAATGGACAGTACCAAAACAAATTATCTAATGATTCTGTCTCTTCACAGCCAAATCTGCAGAGCTGGGAAGAATTGTATCCCCCATACAAATAACATTCTATTGGCAGCAAGAATTCTATATAATAATTTAAATTGAAAAATTCTAAGATTTGAATCCGGCGTCATTTTGCGTATCAGTTCATAAACACTATGCCATGGAATTGGTACGTCAAAAATCTCTTCCCAACTATTTTGCAATCTATATGGGACGGCTGTCAATCTTTTGGTCCTTAAATGAAACTGGTAAACTTTTTTATTTATCACAATTTTCTTTAACCAATTATGTTCTTTAATGCAAGGCCGACAGACAAGTTCCTTACTTTTTCCTCCTTCCACTTTCCTCTTCCATTTTTGCGGTAATGCTGCAATTATTTGGTTGTAATTTTGGGTAGAGCAGACATTTCCATATGTTTTTGTTAGCTGCATGTGCAACATAACTCCACCATTCCTACTGATAATATCATTACGAAGATTATACCTTTTTAAAACATTTTCTCAAAAACAAACGTTTTTTTATCAATTAGTATATACAATATATACAATATTTGTTGCAATATTTGTTCTGTCATTTCTGGAGGATTAAATTGAAATTGCAACCAACTTTCTATGGCTTGTTTTAGAAATAGTGATATTTGGGAGATGATTTCCTTTTCAAATACCTGAAAGTGAGGGGTTGTAATCTGAATAAAGGGAAAAAGTCCCTTCTTGAACATTGGGTGAGACAATCTTACTAATATGCTAGAGAACATGTTCGGATTTAAGTATAATTTTTGTATGACTGAAGCTTTTAGTGATAGGTCTAATGCTTTAATATTTAATAATTTCTGTCCTCCTAATTTATATTCATTATATAAATAGGCCCGTTTAATTTTGTCTGGCTTGCCGTTCCAAATAAAATGGAATATATTTTTCTCATTGAATTTAAAAAACTGTTCGCTAGGCGTAGGCAAGACCATAAGCAAATAGGTAAACTGGGATAATACTAAAGAGTTAATCAGGGTGATTTTTCCACAAATGGACAGGTATTTACTTTTCCATGGTAGCAAGATCTTATCTATTTTTGCTAACTTTCTATTCAATATTTTTGGAGTGAGATCATTTATTTAATTTGGGATATGTATTCCGAGTATATCCACATCACCATCAGACCATTTTATTGGTAAACTACATGGTAATGTAAAAATTGTATTTTTTAGTGATCCAATACGTAATATAGTACATTTATCATAATTTGGTTGTAATCCAGAGAGGTTAGAAAATGTATCTAGATCCTCTATGAGGCTGTGGAGGGATTCAAGTTGTGGATTTAAAAGAAAATATGAATCATCAGCGTACAATGACACCTTTGTTTTTAAGCCCTGGATTTCTAATCCCTTGATATTATTGTTGGATCTGATTTTAATAGCTAACATCTCGATGGCAATAATAAATAGATATGCCGATAGTGGACAACCTTGTTTCACTCCTCTTGACAGTTTAAAACTTTCTGAAAAATAGCCATTATTTACTATTTTACACCTAGGGTTACTATACATGATTTTAACCCAATTTATAAGAGTTTGTCCAAAATTGAAATCCTCCAGGCATTTATATATAAACCCCAGTCGTACTTTATCAAATGCCTTTTCAAAGTCTGCTATGAATAGTAGGCCTGGTTTCTCAGATTTTTCATAGTGTTCTATTGTTTCCAGTACTTGCCTTATATTATATCCAATGTATCGCCCATGTAAAAAACCTGTCTGATTAGAATGAATAATGTCCGACAATACCTTTTTAATTCTATGCGCTATACATTTTGCTATAATTTTTGTATCACAACACTGAAGTGTAAGGGGCCGCCAATTTTTTAAATGGACTGGATCTTTATATTTTCCACTTTTATCCTGTTTCAGTAATAATGAAATCAGACCTTCTTCTTGAGTGTCTGATAATCTACCATTTACATAGGAGTGGTTAAAACATGCTAATAACGGTCCTCTGACTATATCAAAAAAGGTTTGGTATACCTCGACTGGTATGCCATCCAACCCTGGAGTTTTCCCGGATTTAAAGTCTTTAATTGCATCCAGAAGTTCCTCCTCTGTAATTTCACCTTCACATGAGTCTTTCTGTATGGCTGTTAATTTTACATTATCAATAGAAAAAAAATCTCTACAATTTGCTTCAGTTAGAGGAGATGGAGGCGACTGAAACGAAAACATATGCTTAAAGTACTTTGTTTCCTCCTTCAAAATATAATTTGGTGAATCATGGGTGACTCCATCATTTGTAACCAGTTTCAATACATTCTTTTTGGTAGCATTCCAATGTTGAAGATTAAAAAAGAATTTGGTGCATTTTTCCCCATATTCCATCCAGTTTGCTTTATTTTTATAATATATTACACTTGATCTTTCTTGAATAAGTTTCTCCATTTCTTTTTGTTTTTCCTCTAATTTATTCTGAGCCTCTATGTACAGTATTTATTTGGAAATTGCTCCCAAGGATGAACCAGACTTGTGGAGGTCAAAAAAAAAAAAATTCTGAGGTCATGGCTGATTTCTTTAGATTTTCCTATGATGTCAAGCAAAGAGGCACTGATTTTGAAGGTAGGCCTTGAAATACATCCACAGGTACACCTCCAATTGACTCAAATTATGTAAATTAGCCTATCAGAAGCTTCTAAAGCCATGACATCATGTTGTGATACAGTGAATTATAAGTGAAATAATCTGTCTGTAACCAGTTGTTGGAAAAATTACTTGTGTCATACACAAAGTAGATGTCTTAACCGACTTGCCAAAACTATAGTTTGTTAACAATACATCTGGGGAGTGGTTGAAAAAACAAGTTTTAATGACTCCAACATAAGTGTATATAAACTTCAAACTTCAACTGTAGCTCTCCATTATGGACTCGTCCATGTTTCTTTAACATGGAGGATAGGTCTGTGTCTCCATGTGTCATTGTACTGATGGCCAGTCCAGTGTGATTTTCTCCAACCACGAACATCACGGTAGTGGTGAATAGTCTCCTTTCACGACATAGAGTGGCAGCTTTTCAGTTTGTCTGTTTAACTGAACTGTGACCTCAGTGAGGCCTCTCACGGTGACAGTTCACCTGTGTAAGTCTTTAACACGATGTGTGCTGGCTGAAGTGGAAGGTGTTTCAGTGTCTTTTTGTAGACTGTGTTTGACACAAGAGATACAGCTGCCCCTGTGTCAATCTCCATACGCACCGGCTGCCCCTCTAGCAAGTAGCCGTGCAGCCCTCCAGCTGTCAATGTGACTTCCTCGTCTGATGAGTCACTCACCTCAGTGTTCTCCTGCTCAACAGCGTGAACATGTCTCTTTTTCTTTTGTTGGAATGTCAGTTTCTTTTTTTAAATTTTTGACATTTGCTCGAAGCTCTTTTTGTTTCTGCAGGCTCGTTCAATGTGGCCTTCACCCTCTGAATGGCACACACACACCATCCATGTCTCAATTGTCTCAAGCCTTTAAAATCCTTCTTTAACCTGTCTCCTCCCCTTCATCTACACTGAGTGAAGTGGATTTAACAAGTGACATCAATAAGGGATTATAGCTTTCACCTGGATTTACCTGGTCAGTCTATGTCATGGAAAGAGCAGGTGTCCTTAATGTTTTGTACACTCAGTGAAGAAGCACAGGACATGCCGGAACAATAGAATCTCAGAAATACCTGCACTGAAAACTTATTTGACACGTTTAAAAGTTATTTTCCGTGGTACAGTCTAGGCCAATGTTAGCACAGTGTATTGATAGCAGTGGCAAGTGCACCGAATATAACAGGTGTAGACCTTACAGTGAAATGCTTACTTACAAGCCCTTAACCATCAATGCAGTTTTAAGAAAGAATACCAAAAAAGATCACTCGAAAAAATACAATATACAATAATACGAAATAAAAGTAACAAATAATTAAAGAGCAGCAGTAAAAATAACAATACCTAGGCTATATACAGGGGGTACCGGTACCGAGTCAATGTGCGGGGGGACCGGTTAGTCGAGGTAATTGAGGTAATATGGACATGTACAGTGGGGAAAAAAAATGTTTTAGTCAGCCACCAATTGTGCAAGTTCTCCCACTTAAAAAGATGAGAGAGGCCTGTAATTTTCATCATAGGTACACGTCAACTATGACAGACAAAATGAGGAAAAAAAATCCAGAAAATCACATTGTAGGATTTTTAATGAATTTATTTGCAAATTATGGTGGAAAATAAGTATTTGGTCAATAACAAAAGTTTCTCAATACTTTGTTATATACCCTTTGTTGGCAATGACACAGGTCAAACGTTTTCTGTAAGTCTTCACAAGGTTTTCACACACTGTTGCTGGTATTTTGGCCCATTCCTCCATGCAGATCTCCTCTAGAGCAGTGATGTTTTGGGGCTGTCGCTGGGCAACACAGACTTTCAACTCCCTCCAAAGATTTTCTATGGGGTTGAGATCTGGAGACTCCAGGACCTTGAAATGCTTCTTACGAAGCCACTCCTTCGTTGCCCGGGCGGTGTGTTTGGGATCATTGTCATGCTGAAAGACCCAGCCACGTTTCATCTTCAATGCCCTTGCTGATGGAAGGAGGTTTTCACTCAAAATCTCACGATACATGGCCCCATTCATTCTTTCCTTTACACGGATCAGTCGTCCTGGTCCCTTTGCAGAAAAACAGCCCCAAAGTATGATGTTTTCACTCCCATGCTTCACAGTAGGTATGGTGTTCTTTGGATGCAACTCAGCATTCTTTGTCCTCCAAACACGACAAGTTGAGTTTTTACCAAAAAGTTATATTTTGGTTTCATCTGACCATATGACATTCTCCCAATCCTCTTCTGGATGCACTCTAGCAAACTTCAGACGGGCCTGGACATGTACTGGCTTAAGCAGGGGGACACGTCTAGCACTGCAGGATTTGAGTCCCTGGCGGCGTAGTGTGTTACTGATGGTAGGCTTTGTTACTTTGGTCCCAGCTCTCTGCAGGTCATTCACTAGGTCCCCCCGTGTGGTTCTGGGATTTTTGCTCACCGTTCTTGTGATCATTTTGACCCCACGGGGTGAGATCTTGCGTGGAGCCCCAGATCGAGGGAGATTATCAGTGGTCTTGTATGTCTTCCATTTCCTAATAATTGCTCCCACAGTTGATTTCTTCAAACCAAGCTGCTTACCTATTGCAGATTCAGTCTTCCCAGCCTGGTGCAGGTCTACAATTTTGTTTCTGGTGTCCTTTGACAGCTCTTTGGTCTTGGCCATAGTGGAGTTTGGAGTGTGACTGTTTGAGGTTGTGGACAGGTGTCTTTTATACTGATAACAAGTTCAAACAGGTGCCATTAATACAGGTAACGAGTGGAGGACAGAGGAGCCTCTTAAAGAAGAAGTTACAGGTCTGTGAGAGCCAGAAATCTTGCTTGTTTGTAGGTGACCAAATACTTATTTTCCACCATAATTTGCAAATAAATTCCTTAAAAATCCTACAATGTGATTTTCTGGATTTTCTTTTCTCAATTTGTCTGTCATAGTTGACGTGTACCTATGATGAAAATTACAGGCCTCTCTCATCTTTTTAAGTGGGAGAACTTGCACAATTGGTGGCTGACTAAATACTTTTTTTCCCCACTGTAGGTAGAGTTATTAAAGTGAGTATGCATAGATAATAAACAGAGAGTAGCAGCAGCATTAAATAGGAGGGGGGGGGGCCTTCCTCTGACATCGCCTGGTATAGAGGTCCTGGATGGCAGGAAGCTTGGCCCCAGTGATGTACTGGGCCATACGCACGACCCTCTGTAGTGCCTTGCGGTCGGAGGCCGAGCAGTTGCCATACCAGGCAGTGATGCAACCAGTCAGAATGCTCTCGATGGTGCAGCTGTAGAACCATTTGAGGATCTGAGGACCCATGCAAAATATTTTCAGTCTCCTTAGGGGGAATAGGTTTTGTCGACTGTCTTGGTGTGCTTGGACCATGTTAGTTTGTTGGTGATGTGGACACCAAGGAACTTGAAGCTCTCAACCTGCTCCACTACAGCCCGTTGATGAGAATGGGGGCGTGCTCGGTCCTCTTATTTTTCCTGTAGTCCACAATTATCTCTTTTGTCTTGATCATGTTGAGGGAGAGGTTGTTGTCCTGGCACTGTTGTGTCATCGGCAAACGTAATGATGGTGTTGGATTCGTGCCTGGCCATGCAGTCATTAGTGAACAGGGAGTACAGGAGGGGACTGAGCACGCACCCCTGAGGGGCCCCCGTGTTGAGGATCAGCGTGGCGGATGTGTTGTTACCTACCCTTACCACCTGGGGGCAGCCCGTCAGGAAGTCCAGGATCCAGTTGCAGAGGGAGGTGTTTAGTTCCAGGGTCCTTAGCTTAGTGATGAGCTTTGAGGGCACTATGGTGTTGAACGCTGAGCTTTAGTCAATGAATAGCATTCTCACATAGGTGTTCCTTTTGTCCAGGTGTGAAAGGGCAGTGTGGAGCGCAATAGAGAATGCACCATCTGTGGATCTGTTGGGGTGGTATGCAAATTGAAGTGGGTCTAGGGTTTCTGGGATAATGGTGTTGATGTGAGCCATGACCAGCCTTTCAAAGCACTTCATGGCTACAGACGTGAGTGCTACGGGTCGGTAGTCATTTAGGCAGGTTACCTTAGTGTTCTTGGGCACAAGGACTATGGTGGTCTGCTTGAAACATGTTGGTATTACAGACTCAGACAGGGAGAGGTTGAAAATGTCAGTGAAGACACTTGCCAGTTGGTCAGCGCATGCTCTGAGTACACGTCCTGGTAATCCGTCTGGCCCTGCGGCCTTGTGAATGTTCACCTGTTTAAAGGTCTTACTCACATTGGCTACGGAGAGCGTGATCACACAGTCGTCCAGAACAGCTGATGCTATCATGCATGTTTCAGTGTTACTTGCCTCGAAGCGAGCATATAAGTAATTTAGCTCGTCTGGTAGGCTCGTGTCACTGGGCAGCTTGGGGCTGTGCTTCCCTTTGTAGTCTGTAATAGTTTGCAAGCCCTGCCACATCCGACGAGCATCTGAGCCGGTGTAGTACGATTCGATCTTAGTCCTGTATTGACGCTTTGCCTGTTTTATGGTTCGTCGGAGGGCATAGCAGGATTTCTTATAAGCTTCCGGGTTAGAGTCCCGCTCCTTGAAAGTGGCAGCTCTACCCTTTAGCTCAGTGCGGATGTTGCCTGTAATCCATGGCTTCTGGTTGGGGTATGTACGTACAGTCACTGTGGGGACGACGTCATTAATGCACTTATTGATGAAGCCAGTGACTGATGTGGTGTACTCCTCAATGCCATCGGAAGAATCCTGGAAGATATTCCAGTCTGTGCTAGCAAAACAGTCCTGTAGCTTAGCATCTGCTTCATCTGACCACTTCTTTATTGACCGATTCACTGGTGCTTCCTGCTTTAGTTTTTGCTTGTAAGCAGGAATCAGGAGGATAGAATTATAGGCAGATTTGCCAAATGGAGGGTGAGGGAGAGCTTTGTACGTGTCTCTGTGTGTGGTCTAGTTTTTTTTCCCTCTGGTTGCACATTTAACATGCTGGTATAAATGAGGTAAAACGGATGTAAGTTTCCCTGCATTAAAGTCGCCGGCCACTAGGTGCGCCGCCTCTGGATGAGCGTTTTCCTGTTTGCTTATGGCCGTATACAGTTCATTGAGTGCGGTCTTAGTGCCAGCATCGGTTTGTGGTGGTAAATAGACAGCTACGAAGAATATAGATGAAAACTCTCTTGGTAGATAGTGTGGTCTACAGCTTATCATGAGATACTGTACCTCAGGTGACTAAAACCTCGAGACTTCCTTAGATTTCGTGCACCAGCTGTTGTTTACAAATATACATAGACCGCCACCCCTTGTCTTACCAGAGGCTGCTGTTCTATTCTGCCTATACAGTGTATAACCCGCCAGCTGTATGTTATTCATGTCTTCGTTCAACCACGACTCTGTGAAACCTTTTTTAATGTCCCGTTGATAGGATATACGTGCATGTAGTGTCCATTTTATTATCAAGCGATTGTAAGTTGTCCAATAGTATCGTCGCCGGCTCCTTACCAAGCACCACGATCTCCTTCCGCGATATCTCAATTTCTTTCTACTGCGAATGACGGGGATGAGGGCCCTGTCGGGTGTCTGGAGCAAATCCCGCTCATCCGACTCATTAAATAAAAATTATTAGTCCAGTTCAAGGTGAGTAATTGCTGTTCTGATGTCCAGAAGCTCTTTTCGGTCATAAGAGACGGTAGCAGCAACATTATGTACAAAATAAGTTACAAACAATGCGGAAAACACACAAAATACAGCACAGTGGTTAAGAGTCCATAAACCTACAGCCATCCCCTCTGGCGCCATTATTAAATGAATAGTTATTAGAGTGAAGTGAATGAAGATCACATGACTGAGGAAACTATTGCTGTGGTTGAGGACAATATTGAAGTGTGACAATCAGGAGCCTATAGAGAGAAAAAAATGGCTGGAATTGTTGGAACCATTTGACAGTTTGATGAAAGTATTGAGCAGTGGAGCTCATATACAGAACGGTTTGAGTATTTTGTTCTTGCAAATGACATTAATGAGGACTAAATTGTGCTAAAAAAAATGTGTGTAATGGGGCCAAACACATTTCATTCACTACGCAGCCTGCTACAGCCAGACATGCCAGGTAATAAGACGTATGGGGATATTGTGGAGATACTGAAAGGGCTCTTTTCACTGAAACCACTAGTTATTGCTGAAAGGTTTAGGTTCCACTGAAAAAATCAGGAAGAAGGAGAATCAGTGACAATGTTTGCTGCTGCGTTAAAGAAACTATCAGAGCACTGTGAAATTAATGATATTCTAAATGACACCATTAGAGACAGACTAGTATGTGGGCTACGGAGGACTACCTACCAGACGAGCTAAATTACTTATATGCTCGCTTCGAGGCAAGTAACACTGAAACATGCATGATAGCATCAGCTGTTCTGGACGACTGTGTGATCACGCTCTCCGTAGCCAATGTGAGTAAGACCTTTAAACAGGTGAACATTCACAAGGCCGCAGGGCCAGACGGATTACCAGGACGTGTACTCAGAGCATGCGCTGACCAACTGGCAAGTGTCTTCACTGACATTTTCAACCTCTCCCTGTCTGAGTCTGTAATACCAACATGTTTCAAGCAGACCACCATAGTCCTTGTGCCCAAGAACACTAAGGTAACCTGCCTAAATGACTACCGACCCGTAGCACTCACGTCTGTAGCCATGAAGTGCTTTGAAAGGCTGGTCATGGCTCACATCAACACCATTATCCCAGAAACCCTAGACCCACTTCAATTTGCATACCACCCCAACAGATCCACAGATGGTGCATTCTCTATTGCGCTCCACACTGCCCTTTCACACCTGGACAAAAGGAACACCTATGTGAGAATGCTATTCATTGACTAAAGCTCAGCGTTCAACACCATAGTGCCCTCAAAGCTCATCACTAAGCTAAGGACCCTGGAACTAAACACCTCCCTCTGCAACTGGATCCTGGACTTCCTGACGGGCTGCCCCCAGGTGGTAAGGGTAGGTAACAACACATCCGCCACGCTGATCCTCAACACGGGGGCCCCTCAGGGGTGCGTGCTCAGTCCCCTCCTGTACTCCCTGTTCACTAATGACTGCATGGCCAGGCACGAATCCAACACCATCATTACGTTTGCCGATGACACAACAGTGCCAGGACAACAACCTCTCCCTCAACATGATCAAGACAAAAGAGATAATTGTGGACTACAGGAAAAATAAGAGGACCGAGCACGCCCCCATTCTCATCAACGGGGCTGTAGTGGAGCAGGTTGAGAGCTTCAAGTTCCTTGGTGTCCACATCACCAACAAACTAACATGGTCCAAGCACACCAAGACAGTCGACAAAACCTATTCCCCCTAAGGAGACTGAAAATATTTTGCATGGGTCCTCAGATCCTCAAATGGTTCTACAGCTGCACCATCGAGAGCATTCTGACTGGTTGCATCACTGCCTGGTATGGCAACTGCTCGGCCTCCAACCGCAAGGCACTACAGAGGGTCGTGCGTATGGCCCAGTACATCACTGGGGCCAAGCTTCCTGCCATCCAGGACCTCTATACCAGGCGATGTCAGAGGAAGGCCCCCCCCTCCTATTTAATGCTGCTGCTACTCTCTGTTTATTATCTATGCATACTCACTTTAATAACTCTACCTACATGTCCATATTACCTCAATTACCTCGACTAACCGGTCCCCCCGCACATTGACTCGGTACCGGTACCCCCTGTATATAGCCTAGGTATTGTTATTTTTACTGCTGCTCTTTAATTATTTGTTACTTTTATTTCGTATTATTGTATATTGTATTTTTTCGAGTGATCTTTTTTGGTATTCTTTCTTAAAACTGCATTGATGGTTAAGGGCTTGTAAGTAAGCATTTCACTGTAAGGTCTACACCTGTTATATTCGGTGCACTTGCCACTGCTATCAATACACTGTGCTAACATTGGCCTAGACTGTACCACGGAAAATAACTTTTAAACGTGTAAAATATTTTGTTATGTCTCGTGGGTTTCATAACCATGTCTTTATAACAATTCAACAATGATGAAACGGGAGACAGGAATTCAGTTCAACCATTTATCTGGAACATGATCATATCAACACACACAACTCCCATGGTGCTCTGCGGCACAACCCTAATACACCACAACGGCTACACAATATTACCCGGGATAATGTGATTTGCCTCAGTGGCAGTGAAGCATGAGTCAAATAAGTTTTCAGTGCAGGTATTTCTGAGATTCTATTGTTCCGGCATGTCCTGTGCTTCTTCACCTCAGGCATTCACTGAGTGTACAAAACATTAAGGACACCTGCTCTTTCCATGACATAGACTGACCAGGTAAATCCAGGTGAAAGCTATAATCCCTTATTGATGTCACTTGTTAAATCCACTTCACTCAGTGTAGATGAAGGGGAGGAGACAGGTTAAAGAAGGATTTTAAAGGCTTGAGACAATTGAGACATGGATGGTGTGTGTGTGCCATTCAGAGGGTGAATGGGCAAGACAAAATATTTAAGTGCCTTTGAACAGGGTATGGTAGTAGGTGACAGGCGCACTGGTTTGTGTTAAGAACTACGGCGCTGCTGGGTTTTTCTTGCTCAACAGTTTCCTGTAAGTATCAAGAATGGCCCACCACCCAAAGGACATCCATCCAACTTGACACAACTGTGGAAAGCATTGGAGTCAACATGGGCCAGCATCTCTGTGGAACGCTTTCAACATTTACATTTACGTCATTTAGCAGACGCTCTTATCCAGAGCGACTTACAGTTAGTGAGTGCATACATTATTTTTTATACTGGCCCCCCGTGGGAATCAAAGCCACAACCCTGGCGTTGCAAACGCCATGCTCTACCAACTGAGCTACATCCCTGCCGGCCATTCCTATCCCTACCCTGGATGACGCTAGGCCAATTGTGCACCACCCCATGGGTCTCCCGGTCGCGGCCGGCTACGACAGAGCATGGATTCGAACCAGGATCTCTAGTGGCACAGCTAGCACTGCGATGCAGTGCCTTAGACCACTGCGCCACTCTACATCTTGTAGAGTCCATGCCCTGACAAATTGAGTCTTTTCCGACGGCAAAACAGGGGGGTGCTACTCAATATTAGGAAGGTGTTCTTAATGTTTTGTACACTCAGTGTACAGTTTATTACCCTTTACGGTGATATCTTCTGAGCAATGATTAATAACTGTACAGTATAAATATGTAATGTCACAGGATTGACAGGCCAGTTGAATATAATTACATGCTTAGAATTGAATGGCTAACTTTTTATGAGAATTTGTTTTAAGATCAATACAGGAAACAATACAGGAAACTGCTATGAAGTGTTAAGTTAAATATTGATTTTATTGCTATTGTAAATGAAGATGTACTTAGAAATTATTTATCTTTATCCATGTTGGCAATTTACCAAATGAGGTGGCAAATTAATTCATGGCTTTGTGACATAAATCAAGGCGGCTGATGGTGCCCTATGTGCTGTACTGTACATTCTGTATTCTCATGAAGAATTATAGTCAATTTTTCTGTGTTACTATCCAACATTTTGATTTGATAAATGAATGTGTAGTAAAGGGTCATGAAGTCACCAGGGCCTTTGACCTATGTGGTATGGCCTTCCATTACCAAAGTAGTATAGAAACCAAAAAAAGAAACCACATAAACAGCAGGGCCAGGCAGGGCTTTCATGTCCATTATAGCCCTGGGTGGGTATGTAATAGGAGCTGTCAGAAGAGGTCAGCTTGCTATGCCAGATTGTCTCAGGTCAATGGTATGGGGTAACCTGAGAGACAGTGCATATTGGGGAGAGACAGGTGGATCTCCACAGGTGAGAGAGCCTTTCTTCACAGATTTGCTTTGACATTTGAGTCATTTGTATATTTAAAAAAAGAACGCCTCCTGATTTAAGTAAGGTACCATTGAAGAAAAGTCCCATGGTGAGCAGGAGGGAGGTTTGTCTTCTCACAACATTTGCAACTTTGTATGCTCAAAATAGAACTGTCAGTCCTGAACGCAAAGGTTGACCGCAAGTAAACTGCTATAACATTCTCATCAAAATGTGTGGTACATTTTGTATTTACATTTTAGCAGACGCTCTTATCCAGAGCGACTTACAGTTAGTGAGTGCATACATTATTTATTAATACTGGCCCCCCGTGGGAATCAAACCCACAACCCTGGCGTTGCAAACGCCATGCTCTACCAACTGAGCTACATCCCTGCCGGCCATTCCCTACCCTACCCTGGGCCAATTGTGCACCACCCCATGGGTCTCCAGGTCGCAACCGGCTACGACAGAGCCTGGATTCAAACCAGGATCTCTAGTGGCACAGCTAGCACTGCGATGCAGTGCCTTAGACCACTGCGCCACTCGGGAGTATATTTATTACGGATCCCCATTGGTGGCTGCCAAGGCAGCAGCTACTCTTCCTGGGGTCCAACCACAATTTACATACAATAAAACAATACATACACAACACCTTATTACACACTACTCTAACATGGGTCCCTCTATCGTCAAGCTGTGGAGTAATATGTCAGACACGTTTGAAAATGACTATGTGCTATTTGAGGGACTTAATTCATCATATATTTTCTATAATGTTCATTATATACATTTTATATACTTTATGTTCAATTTTTTAAAATGGATTTATTATGTATATATATATATATATATTGTACCACTTTAAATATGTTTTGCGACCAGACATTATTGCTTTGTTAAGGCATCTTAGTACCAGTGCTGTTTGGAACCCAAACTGCTTTTGAGATTGGAGGGCTGGCTTCTGAAGTTACACAGTGGTGAAATCAAAACTGACTGGCTGAGGAAACCAAACCTATAAGTTATCGGACAGAGCCCAAAGAGCACAGCAGGCATGGCACTCATAAAGGCATTTAGACAACTGTGTTACACCCCATCTAACAATCCTGGACTAGTCACTGCAGTGCAATGCAATGACAGATGCACCATTAGACCACTAAGGAGTATAGAACTCCTCATTCATCACCACGCCATCTGTCCATCTCATTTATTACATACTTAGCCTCATGTCATACTGTATCTTCATTTCTCAATATGAGGAAGTGGGAGTGTAGTGTGGTTCAAAGGGATTTAAATGCATTCTAATTCATGAGATCCGTTTTAAGTTTGATTCTTTGGTGTAGCTCTAATAAATGGTCCCCCACACTTCACGATGCAAGGAGAGGGTCACTGGTCACTGGTCACATGATCAGGTCATAATGATTTCACACAGGATTTTGTTACACCTGTGTTTGGGGAGATATTTGGACTACTTGCATATCAGGTGGTTGTTTTGCCTCATAAAAACATCACTTGGACAGGTTTATCATGCTTATGTTTGCATATGCATCTTAATTCAGTCTGACATCCCCAACAGGGGAGATAAAGTGTCACCTGAGACAAATTCACCATGAAACTCCAGAGAGCACAGTCTCACATACCATTGTGAGTACCATTCTGCACAGTTCTCTCTGCATCACTTCAAATCGATCAATTTCTGAGATAATACAAAATATGTAAACAAAAATATTCAACTCCAAAGCTTGTTATCAAGGTTATACATTTTAGGAAATGTGGTTGGAAAAACACAAACATCATTCACAGCTATTAAAAATTGAGCCGCAGACCTCTTACTGTTTTTCAGTGAAAGTGCGTGAATGTCTGGTGAGTGAGTGTGGGTGATGCTAGAAGTCTGTGACCAGAGAGTTTTGTCTGCACCAGTGGCTGTGTGAAGCGTGGTGTTAAATCACACTGTGTGAAAGGGAGAGCTCCTGATCTGCTCCTGTTGTGACAGTGGCACAGCCCTTTGTGGAGAAACCCCTGGCAGTAAATCTGCTCTGGTCCCCCTCACAAAGGACTGACTCTCTTTATGACTCCTGGGAGGGTGGTGTGCCTCTGAATAAACAATGAGGGGAGTGGGACCTAGCTGCATTCTTTCTCAGGCAGCTCCAGCAGATGATGCATGGAATTCTGGGGGACTCCCCTTTGTTACCTCCCTGCAAACTGCAGGATTGTGTTTCCCTCGATACAAAGCCATGCATTTCTCCATGTGTCTCTCAGGTTGTTCTGGCATAGCATCGTAAGGCTCATCGCAGGTAATAAGGACAATTTGTAATATCCCCAAAAAGTGCTAATTCTAAATGATAACACATAGATAATACATTTAAAACATAATTATATTCTGTGCACTGCAATGACATATTCACCATTTAAATGCTCAAAATGATTGCACTGTGTCAATTGGCTAAACACGAAAAATCAAATCAATACTGACACTATCTGCTGAATAATATGCACTCAAGCACATCACTTCATCTTCATAAGGTAACCTAAATAATAGTGGAAGTCCAAAGTGAAGACTTCCTTCCAGTTGTTATTCCAGCTGCGGCTTGCCCATTGAAGCTATTCTTGTTAAAAATAATACCCTCTCATCTGAAAAAAGCCAACATGACTAATTCAAAGGAAACATGTTCTCAATCATGAGAGCTTGGGTATGGATGGTCCCAACATAAACTTCAGTCTCTTCTTGCACCTAGCAGAGGAACTCAGAAGTCTCAGAGAGCTACCCTGGCCAGAGTCTGACCAGGAATGGTCTTACAAAGCTAAAATCGGTTGAGGAAATCGTATCCATGTTCAAAGGATGCATGAATATGTGAGGTACATTGAGGAAAATCAATATACCCATGGCATACATGTATTTATATTGACCAATGGTTATATCAATCATATGAATTGCATTTTCAAATGACAGTTGGTGCTTGACTAATCAGC
This sequence comes from Coregonus clupeaformis, assembly GCF_020615455.1. Taxonomy (NCBI): domain Eukaryota; kingdom Metazoa; phylum Chordata; class Actinopteri; order Salmoniformes; family Salmonidae; genus Coregonus; species Coregonus clupeaformis. The sequence goes on along the minus strand of NC_059214.1, from coordinate 21,353,913 downwards.
AAAACAACATTTACAAAATCAGAATGTTGTGTGCTAAGACAAAGGGAAACATAAGTCACCAGTTGTGTATGGATATCATAACCATAAAAACAACCATGTATAAACATCGGGTCCAATTGACTAAGGGATGACCAAGGGTGAGTTGCCATGGTGATGAATGTTGCAGCCATAGAATTAGGAATTAGAATACTTAGTAATTTAACAGGATCTCTATAGCTACTACACTCCCAGCAGGACATAGGCTCAGCGAATCACACGGCAGCCAAAGCTCTTTTACTGAACTGGAAAGCTGCCTGCATTCATTGAGTGATCTCACTTATAGTTTACTCAACCTTAAATGTATGACATTGTCTTATAGATTTGAGTCTAGTCATTGTCTCATACAGTATGCTTCAGGCTATGGTAGATTTTAACTCCTCAGTAGGAGAGAGAAGCCTTTTAGCAGCAGGCAGGCTCAGTAGATTTATGGGGATCCTCTGCACCACTGCTCCCTCAGCATTGAGTGAGTGAGTGTTCAGAGCAGCAGGAGGACCCAGCTAACACAGTGGGGTTGCCCACAGTTGATTAGCCTCACAATGCACCACAATGAAAGTCATGTCATCCACTTTCTTCTATAATCCTATGAGGTGCAGGAACAGTTCACTGAAGTGTTGCAAACTCAACCAAGTGTAGTGTGTGTGTGTTTTTTCTCTGTTGAAAGTTTAAACAGAAACAGATTTCTCTTCACTGAAATGGGCCTGACCCCCCAGGAAAAATCATTTGAATCTCCCTCCTTCGTCTGTATTGTCCAACTTCAGAATCATTCAAAGGATAAATAAACAACATGAAAACATACTAATAAAAGTAACCTTACCCATTAGGCATTGGGGTCTTCCCCTCCTCTCTCACACTGCGAATCTCTGCCTGATGAGAGGAATGGCTGCTTTTGTAAAGGACGTTGGAAGTGCAAACAGACACTATTGGTCACCCTGGATACCTGGAATTCCAAACAGGGAGCGGGGTGGACAACCAAATTTGGATCAAGGATCATGTTTGCCAGGGCCTGAGTCACAGGGGTTATCAACAATATAAATGCATTACTGCAATTAAATATTGCACAAAATATATTATGAAGTCTGGAAGTCAGACATTTTTCCAGGTCAAGGGACATGTCATGGACCATACTTTATTTTGATGATTTACAGAGACCCTCTGATCTGTCCACTTCCAACCTCTGATCAGCTTTATTAGATCACTGATGTGGAATGTTGATCTGTTGACCTCATCTATTCATCGGCGACCTAATTAATTGTGTGTCACAATTCTGAGTTGATGACTGATTTTCCTTGTTAAAACCTGTTAGCACTTAACTGCCTCAGTGAGCGGCTGGACAGTTATGGTTCCCATCCCCCTCACTTCTGCTGAGTCTGTTGGTTGTATGATATGAATACCCTAATTTGAAACCACTCAACTGTGCAAAATGAACATCAGTGAGACCTACATGGTAGTCCCATAAGGGCTGTCTCTACTATATATTTCTAGATTAAATCTACACACTAGCTTCGATCCAGCTCTTTAGTCATCAAACTTCCTCATAAAAACGCATTATGAAACAGTTTTTTCTTCTTTGACATAACTATAGACTTTTCATTGGAATGCTTGTGTGTTGCCAGAGCAACCACTAATTAACCATTTGTTGTTCCCACTAAAGTGTTGGGGAATCTACTCTGAAAATATAGTTTACCAAGCTACCAATTACTTCACACTGGAAGAAGTTAAGCTACACTAAAGCTACTCTTAAGAAATGCTTGACCTGTGCGTCAATTTAATTAACATAATAAAAAAATCTACATCTAAATCTGTCAGTTTAAGCTAGAGATACAATACATGACCAAAAGTATGTGGACACCTGCTTGTCGAGCACCTCATTCCAAAATTATAGGCATTAATATGGAGTTGGTCCCCCTTTGCTGCTATAACAGCCTCCACTCTTCTGGGAAGGTTTTCCACTAGATGTTGGAACATTGCTGCGGGGACTTGCTTCCATTCAGCCACAAGAGCATTAGTGAGGTTGGGCACTGATGTTGGGCGATTAGGCCTGGATCGCAGTCGGTGTTCCAATTTAACCCAAAGGTTAAATTTCTGTATGGACCTCACTTTGTGCACGGGGGCATTGTCATGCTGAAACAGGAAAGGGCCTTCCCCAAACTTTTGCCACAAAGTTGGAAGCACATAATCTTCTAGAATGTCATTGTATGCTGTAGTATTAAGATTTCCCTTCACTGGAACTAAGGGGCCTAGCCAGAACCATGAAAGACAGCCCCAGACCATTATTCCTCCTCCACCAAACTTTACAGTTGGCACTATGCATTGGGTGAAGATGGCGCCCGAGGAGATGGCTGCCGTTTTACGCGCACCTAACCAATTGTGCTATTATGTGTGTTTCTTCGCGTTATTTGTAACTTCTTTTATACAATTTTTGAGAACCAGTTCTCATTTACAACTGAGACCTGGCCAAGATAAAGCAAAGCAGTGCGATAAAAACAACAACAACACAGAGTTACACATGGGATAAAAGAAAACATACAGTCAATAACACAATAGAAAATCTATATACAGTGTGTGCAAATGTAGTAAGTTATGGAGGTAAGGCAATAAATAGGCCATAGTGCAAAATAATTACAATTTAGTATAAACACTGGAGTGATAGATGTTTCTGCCACCGTCTCTTATGACCGAAAAGAGCTTCTGGAGATCAGGACAGCGTTTACTCACCTCAGACTGGACGAAGATTTTTTCTTCAACGAGTCAGACGCTAAGGATGTACTTCAGATACCCAACAAGACACAAATCCCCGTCATTCGCAGGAGAAAGAGACGGAGATATCGGGGACGTAGGTCGGGGTGCCTTGTAAGGATCCGACGGCGAGTGAGTAATTTGCCTCTTCCATCAGTCCTATTAGCCAACGTACAATCATTGGATAATAAAATAGACGAGCTACGATCAAGAATATCCTACCAACGGGACATTAAAAACTGTAATATCTTATGTTTCACCGAGTCGTGGCTGAACGACGACATGGATAACATACTGCCGGGTTTCACGCTGCATCGTCAAGATAGAACAATTGTGTCCAGTAAGACAAGGGGTGGCGGTCTGTGTATATTTGTAAACAACAGCTGGTGTACAAAATTTAATATTAAGGAAGTCTTGAGGTTTTGCTCGCCTGAGGTAGAGTATCTCATGATAAGCTGTAGACCACACTATTTACCAAGAGAGTTTTCATCTATATTTTTCGTAGCTGTCTATTTACCACCACAAACCGATGCTGGCACTAAGACTGCATTCAATGAGCTCTATAAGGCCATAAGCAAACAGGAAAACGCTCATCCAGAGGTGGCGCTCCTAGTGGCCGGGGACTTTAATGCAGGGAAACTTAAATCTGTTTTACACTATTTATACCAGCATGTTAAATGTGAAACCAGAGGGGGAAAAAAACTCTAGACCACCTTTAATCCACACACAGAGACGCATACAAAGCTCTCCCACGCCATTCATTTGGCTAATCTGATCATAACTTTATCCTCCTGATTCCTGCTTACAAGCAAAAACTAAAGCGGGAAACACCAGTGAATCGGTCAATAAAGAAGTGGTCAGATGACGCAGATGCTAAGCTACAGGACTGTTTTGCTAGCACAGACTGGAATATCTTCCGAGATTCTTCCGATGGCATTGAGGAGTACACCACATCAGTCACTGGCTTCATCAATAAGTGCATTAATGACGTCGTCCCAACAGTGACCGTACATACATACACCAACCAGAAGCCATGGATTACAGGTAACATCCACACTGAACTAAAGGGTAGAGCTGCCGCTTTCAAGGAGAGGAACTCTAACCCGGACACATATAAGAAATCACGCTATGCCCTCCGACGAACCATCAAACAGGCAAAGCATCAATTCAGGACTAAGATTGAATCATACTACACCGTCTCCGATGCTCGTCGGATGTGGCAGGGCTTGCAAACTATTACAGACTACAAAGGGAAGCACAGCCGTGAGCTGCCCAGTGACACGAGCCTACCAGACGAGCTAAATCACTTCTATGCTCGCTTCGAGGCAAGCATCACTGATGCATGCATGAGAGCATCAGCTGTTCCAGACGACTGTGTGATCACGCTCTCCGTAGCCGATGTGAGTAAAACCTTTAAACAAGGCCTCAGGGCCAGACGGATTACCAGGACGTGCAAGTGTCTTCACTGACATTTTCAACCTGTCCTTGACTGAGTCTGTAATACCAACATGTTTCAAGCAGACCACCATAGTCCCTGTGCCCAAGAACACTAAAGTAACCTGCCTAAATGACTACAGACCTGTAGCACTCACGTCTGTATCTATGAAGTGCTTTGAAAGGCTGGTCATGGCTCACATCAACACCATTATCCCAGAAAACCTAGACCCACTCTAATTTGCATACTGCCCCAACAGATCCACAGATTATGAAATCTCTATTGCACTCCACACTGCGCTTTCCCACATGCACAAAAGGAACACCTACGTGAGAATGCTATTCATTGACTACAGCTCAGCATTCAACACCATAGTGCCCTCAAAGCTCATCACTAAGCTAAGGACCCTGGGACTAAACACCTCCCTCTGCAACTGGATCCTGGACTTCCTGGCGGGCCGCCCCCAGGTGGTAAGAGTAGGTAACAACACATCTGCCACGCTGATCCTCAACACGTGGGCCCCTCAGGGGTGCGTGCTCAGTCCCCTCCTGTACTCCCTGTTCACCCATGGCTGCATGGCCAGGCACGACTCCAACACCATCATTACGTTTGCTGACGACACAACAGTGGTAGGCCTGATCACCGACAACGATGAGACAGCCTATAGGGAGGAGGTCAGAGACCTGGCCGTGTGGTGCCAGGATAACAACCTCTCCCTCAACGTGATCAAGACAAAGGAGATGATTACAGTACAAAGAAGAGGACCGAGCACGCCACCATTCTCATCGACGGGGCTGTAGTGGAGCAGGTCGACCAACAAACTATCATGGTCCAAACACACCAAGACAGTCGTGAAGAGGGCACGACAAAGCCTATTCCCCCTCAGGAGACTGAAAAGATTTGGCATGGGTCCTCAGATCCTCAAAAAGTTCTACAGCTGCACCATCGAGAGCATCCTGACTGGTTGCATCACTGCCTGGTATGGCAACTGCTCGGCCACAAGGCACTACAGAGGGTAGTGCGTACTGCCCAGTACATCACTGGGGCCAAGCTTCCTGCCATCCAGGACCTCTATACCAGGCGGTGTCAGAGGAAGGCCCTAAAAATTGTCAAAGACTCCAGCCACCCTAGTCATAGACTGTTCTCTCTGCTACCGCACGGCAAGCGGTACCGGAGCGCCAAGTCTAGGTCCAAAAGGCTTCTTAACAGCTTCTACCCCCAAGCCATAAGACTCCTGAACAGGTAATCAAATGGCTACCCAGACAATTTGCATTGTACATTTTGTACACCTGTCAGCAATTGGTGTGGCTAAAATAGCCAAATCCACTCATTTGAAGGGGTGTCCACATACTTTTGTATAAATAGTGTATATGTTTTTTTGCATGGGCATCCGCCTATGTCGGCCTTCCGCATCTGCATTGAAAAGTGGCAGAGCTATAGCGCTGTTTGTCAGACCAGGAGACATCCCAAAAATCGGTCTTCTCACGAAAATCGGTCTTCTCACAAAAACGTCTGTAGTGTCCTAACGGTTTGGCCTACTAACTAATATGACCACTCTTTGGAAAGATGAGACTCTCACGAACACGTTTTCTCTAGGATCCCCACAAGTGTCACGGGACTCGTCTGAAGGTAAGCCATACAAATGAATGGGAAGTATGGCGGTAGTTTTGTGCCAACAAAAAAGGGGTTAAATATGTGTCCCAAAAAAAAGAATTCCTGAGCTTTCTTATATCTCCTAGTAATAGGACAAACACTTCAAAACCTTATGATTTATTTTTGGACTGTGTTTTTTGCCATTTATGAAAGTGTTATTCAATGAGTTTATATTGGTCAAATTCAATATTTTCATCAAATAGTGTTGAATATTTTTGTCTATACAGTGGGGAGAACAAGTATTTGATACACTTCCGATTTTGCAGGTTTTCCTACTTACAAAGCATATAGAGGTCTGTAATTTTTATCATAGGTACACTTCAACTGTGAGAGACGGAATCTAAAACAAAAATCCAGAAAATCACATTGTATGATTTTTAAGTAATTCATTTGCATTTTGTTGCATGACATAAGTATTTGATCACCTACCAAGCAGTAAGAATTCCGGCTCTCACAGACCTGTTAGTTTTTCTTTAAGAAGCCCTCCTGTTCTCCACTCATTACCTGTATTAACTGCACCTGTTTGAACTTGTTACCTGTATAAAAGACACCTGTCCACACACTCAATCAAACAGACTCCAACCTCTCCACAATGGCCAAGACCAGATAGCTGTGTAAGGACATCAGGGATAAAATTGTAGACCTGCACAAGGCTGGGATGGGTACAGGACAATGGGCAAGCAGCTTGGTGAGAAGGCAACAACTGTTGGCGCAATTATTAGAAAATGGAAGAAGTTCAAGATGACGGTCAATCACCCTCGGTCTGGGGCTCCATGCAAGATCTCACCTCGTGGGGCATCAATGATCATGAGGAAGGTGAGGGATCAACCCAGAACTACACGGCAGGACCTGGTCAATGACCTGAAGAGAGCTGGGACCACAGTCTCAAAGAAAACCATTAGTAACACACTTCGCCGTCATGGATAAAAATCCTGCAGCGCACGCAAGGTCCCCCTGCTCAAGCCAGCGCATGTCCAGGCCCGTCTGAAGTTTGCCAATGACCATCTGGATGATCCAGAGGAGGAATGGGAGAAGGTCATGTGGTCTGATCAGACAAAAATATAGCTTTTTGGTCTAAACTCCACTCGCCGTGTTGGAGGAAGAAGAAGGATGAGTACAACCCCAAGAACACCATCCCAACTGTGAAGCATGGAGGTGGAAACATCATTCTTTGGGGATGCTTTTCTGCAAAGGGGACAGGACGACTGCACCATATTGAGGGGAGGATGGATGGGGCCATGTATAGCGAGATCTTGGCTAACAACCTCCTTCCCTCAGGAATTGAAGATGGATCGTGGCTGGGTCTTCCAGCATGACAACGACCCGAAACACACAGTCAGGGCAACTAAGGAGTGGCTCCGTAAGAAGCATCTCAAGGTCCTGGAGTGGCCTAGCCAGTCTCCAGACCTGAACCCAATAGAAAATCTTTGGAGGGAGCTGAAAGTCCGTCTTGCCCAGCGACAGCCCCGAAACCTGAAGGATCTGGAGAAGGTCTGTATGGACGAGTGGGCCAAAATCCCTGCTGCAGTGTGTGCAAACCTGGTCAAGACCTACAGGAAACGTATGATCTCTGTAATTGCAAACAAAGGTTTCTGTACCAAATATTAAGTTCTGCTTTTCAAATACTTATGTCATGCAATAAAATGCAAATTAATTACTTAAAAATCATACAATGTGAGTTTTCTGGATTTTTGTTTTAGATTCCGTCTCTCACAGTTGAAGTGTACCTATGATAAAAATTACAGACCTCTACATGTTCTGTAAGTAGGAAAACCTGCAAAATCGGCAGTGTATCAAATACTTGTTCTCCCCACTGTACATACAGGGGTCCTAAAATTCAAAATCAAATAGCTTAATGATACATGCATGGTATGACCACCTTAAAACAATTCCATATGTTAGCTTAGTAGAACTTCCCCCAGGCTTAGACTTTTAGAGGTTAAGAAAAATATAGTTTACTTAACTAAAGCTACTTCGAAAAAGTAGTTCACTACATCCAAACTACTTCGTGAAAAAGTATCATTTCTAAATCTGAAATGTCTTAGAATACAAATTGCAAGAACAGATCACTTTGTAGTCAGATTTTAACACAATGTGTAATTTATCCTATTAAACACAAAAACTGTTTCAAGTGCGAATTAGGAAGAATTAAGCAACTGTTTGCCTACTTCATCCATATTTTATTTTATTTTAGCAAAAAAAGGTAGTGTGTAGTTCCAGTAGTTAGCTACATGCTAATGAACTACTGAAAACACTACCAAGATTTGAATTTCGTTCAACTACTACCAAGCTACTACAAAATGTAGTTTAATTACTAGTTGAACTACGTGTAGTTCACTACTCCCCGACACTGTCCCACTGGCAGCCAAAAGTTTTGAGAAGAAGTTCTGAGCTTTCTCTGCCAGGAATAGCTCATTAATGGCCATTGTGATAGATGGAGCCTGAAGTCTATCTTTATTATTCCAGCATGGGCATTTGGCTTCAGGTCAAATAAAGCATTACAGAGAAGACCCAAAGAAAGAGCACATAAATCTGAGAAATTGCCAGTAGCTGTGATTCCAGTCCAGTATACATAGACACATCATATTCTCAGGCCTCATGTTGGCAATAGCATGATGTGGTCAGAGGCGAAGCCATGGCAGGGCCGGGCAGAGGCCCTGCCAGATTGAACACTGGCCCACCCAATCAAGATAATTTGATTTGTTGTTTGTATTGTCTCCTACTACTAAGGGCCATCATCACCCTTCCTATGACTTCATGTACTGTTGAGAGACTCTTCTCCACTACAGGCCGTATCAAAACATCCATCAGATCTTGCATGCTGACTGCACGTCTCAACAATCTAGCCCTGTTGTACATTGAAAGGGACCTCAGTGACTCTTTGGACTATGATTAATTAATCTCCATCTTCAACACCAAGCCTAGGTGTCTACGCCTTGTGCTGTAAAACATGTAACACACAAGAAAGGTAAGCCTGAATACTATTTATTCATGATTTAGACTAATGTTTTCATGCCTGCCTTGGTAGGCCGATATGTGTTTGATTCAAAGTGAGCTACTGTATTCATTCCCACCGTGATATTAGCCTATGTATGATGATGTCATGTTTTCATGCCTGCCTTGGTAGGCCAGGTTTATGTTTGCTGATGTATGTGAGCTGGTGTATTCATACCCACTGTGGTTTTATGTATGATGATTTCATGTTTTCATTTCTGAATGCCTATACAGTAGTTTTCTTATTCAAAGTGAGCTATTTATTTCATATCCGCCATAGAGTTCAAGATGTAGGCCTAAAGTGTTTGTATTGTATTGTGTGTGGTTGTTTTCATATGGCAAAAGTTGTGCTATTTTGGGCTTAATGAAAACTCTTTCAGGGCTTTCTATTCATTCTTGCTTCTTTGTGCAATAAGCGGTTTGCACATATTCCAATCCAGTGCCGAGCTGGTGTCCAGCCGATGCACTGACCATGGTCCTGAATCCACCTGTTGTGCCTGTACTGTAGATCGCTCCTTTTAGTGGGAGTGGTCGATCTGATCTGATAATATGTTGATTATTTCATGAGGTTGGACTGTCGGACTGAACACCAGCCATTATCCATATTTTAGGACAGTATAATATTTTCCCATTTTATCACTGTACTTCTCTGCTGCTGTAGAATCTCTTTCTTTCTTTCTCTCTCTCTCTCTCTCTCTCTCTGAATATGTAGTTGATAGACGTATATTTCATTATGTCGTACTGTTTTGTCAGCAGTGTTGTTGTAAGCGGTTGTGTAGTTGTGCACTTGCGCTGCCTACTTGGCAATAATAACGGGCTTGTTTGTCACAGGAAATTTGAAGGTGTATTTGGTCACATTTATCATGTGTTATGTGTTAAATTATGCAATGTGATTGCACTAATTTTCACTTAAATATGTCAGGGCTGGAAAATGTTGGCCCAGCCACACAGCAATTTCTGCCTACACCGCTGGGCGTGGTGGAGGACATCTGGAAGAGATTGTTAGCATGATTGTGTTCCCATGCAGCTCCATTAGCCTCCAGGAGGGCTAATTCCCCACTGGTGTCTGAGGTGTGATCACAACAGCAACTCTCCCACTTGGAGTGCTCAAATCAATCCAAGGCCAATTGGGATGCCATGGAATCAGACCAAGCCATTTACTTTCTCCAGAAACTACGTGTCCAGCTAAAGTTTCTTAGGTGTGGCCTGCTTCAAACAGCTTTTACACCTCCAGTTGAGGCACAGTAACATGGAACTTGGTGGGATATGTTGGACTCTTAAGCAGAATGTGTAGGTCGACTATAGTGGTCAAAATCGTTATCTGCCACATTGACAACCTGCTGTCTGAACTTTGATTGCTCACAGCGAGTATCAATACCAGCTGATGTTTAACTACTGAAACCTGTTTGTAACCATTTTGCATCAGACAGAACTACAACCTACCTGTGGTAGGCTCTTGTATGAGGTTCTAAAGTAGAAGAGAACGTGGGTGAAGATAGGGCAGGGATGTGTTGTTGTGCCAGTGAGGGCAGTGAGAGCTACATGGAGTCAGAGAGGGAGGATGTGGGTGGGAATGCAGGGGGGTGAGAGGAAGATATAGCCTCCAGTAGGAAAGGAGGTGTGAAACCATTGTTTTGCCTTGATCGTACAGATTGTGTGCTGTGTGCATTAGTAAAAAGGACAGAGAGGGAGAGGGAGAGAGAGAGAGGCAGAGACAGAGAGACAGAGAGATAGAGAAAGAGAGGAATATGACCTTGTTATCAGCATAACCAAGAAGTTAGAGGATAACAGAGCACAGCAACCTTGTCTGGCCTTGTTGTGTCTTCAGGAGTATTTGGAAGAGAATAATGAAGTCAAAATAAAACACACTAACAGTCATTTATAAATGCCCAATCACACCAAGACATATCAAACACATCAACTCAATGTGGCAATGACATTTGCTTAAAAAAATATATATTTCAAATATTGTCAGCCTTCTTTGCTAACGTTCCCTATTGACAGTACACAGTAATACATAATATATTAGTATTTTAAGCATTCAATTATTGATAATGCAGCAGAAAAGAGAAGTGCTTCTATTAGAGATGCTTTCAGGCTTTTATCCTATAACAGATCCAACAGGCAGTCAGCACAGTATGTGAACTGGCCAAAGAAAAACATCCGATCAAGAAAGGTCCATTTTCCTCAGCCATTGAAACAATAAATCACTGGAAAAAGCCTGTTAATTGAAATCTCCCTGCAGCTATCTGTTCTACTTACCAGCAGCAGATGTTCACACTGTTTCTTTTTATGTCAACACATTGTAACCCCATTCTCAAAATCAGAATGAAACATATGTTGGGAGAAGAATACTGTCAAGTTAGTGCCGCAATCCAACTAAAACGATAGTCATTGTGGCAAAGACGCTGGATCATCACAGACATTCAAACCAGACTGGTTAGTGAGCTTCTCCTTGGGTCAAAGGGGGTTACAGGAACAGGGGTGAGACATGATTGCTCTAGAAGGCCTTAGCACCTGCTTCTTGTCTCTTGTCATCATCCTCATTTCAGTTAACACTGAGCAGATCCACTGCGCCATGCTGGAGCACAGCGCTGAAGTGAAAAACTCTGAAAAACAGCTAAATCAATAAGTTCAATGCAACCAGGACCTTACAGTACAGAACTATTGATGTGTAATAAACTCTGAGCATGAGAATCAGGATGGTAAATGTTGAGTAGTGGGTGCCACCCAAAACCTCTACTATCCTTAATGTAGTAGTGAGAAGAGCAGAAGTGTAGTAGCTCCAGTCCTGTAAATAACCCCCATGTAGGGTAAGACAACACTGAGATAGTGTCATGGCAGTGTGAAATCCCACCATTCCACAATCTGAAAGTGATGGCTCACACATTCCCAGTGCCTATCTGCTCCTTTAAACAGCTTCTGACAGTTTTTACGCTTTCCATGCCAAGTATTTGCATCCTGTGCCTTGTTAGCTGGCCTCCTGAGCAAAACAGATGTTGAGACAATGGGCGAATCTATTCCAGGGACACTCTTGTGGCACACAACCAAGACTTACCTCTTACCTCTTCACACAGTGCCAAGCAGAAAAGAGTAGTAGGAGTGATGACTGCTAATCTTTGACTTTCACGCCAGACTACTTTATGATGACTGTCCTGGCTGAAAACACCTTGTCAGTCAATTTCCGTTTGTTGAATCTCAACCCCCAACATATCAATAACCAAAATAATTTGTATGGAGCACATATTAAACTAATTAGCCACTTAAATGTAGGAAACGTAGGGAAACTACTCATAACCATGCAATAGGTCGCAATTGTTTTTTCTAGACGTATGCTTATTTCAAAGAACAAACCCAAACTTATATCCTTAGTAAAACATCAAGTGATACTGAAACAGATCAACTTCAATACTCCTACTCTAACTGCACGGGAGCAGCTCATTCTGACCATGGACTATTAGGTCGTTGCTGGCTGAGTGCAGTGAGACTGTGGAGATCCTTAATTGTCTGTGACAGGCAGTCCCCATCGGTCCAGCCTGGGAATGGAGCGATGTGTCCCTGGAAACAATGGGCAGACTGTATCTCCCCCTCATTGTGTGTGGGAGAGAGATCCCAGCAGCCTGGCTCTGCCAGAGAGACCAGGAAAACTCAAACTGACCATGTCCACCACAGCAGATGGCCAGGTCAGAGGTAACCTGGTAACAGATTAGCATGTGTATGGCTTATTGAATCTCAACGGCTATTTTCCTGTCAACTTATTTATTTATTTTTATTTACGATGTAACCATATCATGCCTTTTTACATTTTCAATGCAAAGTGCACCCTGGCCTGGGCAAATTGGACATCTTTCTGAGTAAGTGAATATGAAGTGAAAGACAGTAGCGGTGTGTGGATAAAATCACTGGGGAAGCAAAGCCAATAAAAAAAATGCCATATTACAACCTGTTGTGATATTTGCGTTGTTTGGTCTATAACCCATTCGTTCATACGCCACCGTGATATACAACAAGGCTGTGACAACAAAAAGACAACAGTCACACAGTGGAGGAATAAATTCAACTACAAATAAGTTTGTTTAAATCACAAAACCAGAGAGCAACATCTGTCCTGTGAAGTCCACAAAGCCAATATTACATGTAACAGTTATATGACCTGCAGCATGGTCAAGCAAGTTAATGTTTTCAACAGTTTACTAAACAAGTACTAATTTAGAACTAAGGAGTTACCGCAAGTCAGCAAAAAGACAACAGGAGCACTGCCTCCGCTATTCCAGCACCATTTCAACTTAAACAATCAAATCAACAAAGCTATATATTGAATTAGAGGGTGATGCCACTGGAATTTATACACTGATTGAGTAGATGAAGTTATGGAGATTGTACTCATATTAGATAGACGGTGAGAGTGAAAGTTCCTCAGTTTAGGGTTATTTCATGTTGATTGGACATTAACAATGTTTGCAATTCTGTGCCATGTCACTCAGCTGTGATTATCCAATTAACTGTCCATTTATCCATACAAGATGTGGTCTGGAAATAATAAACATGAATTCAATGGCATCAATACTAAGATAAGGCACATTCATTTAGCAATAACAAAACAAGATATACAGCTCTCATCTGTTATAATAATCCAATGACTGAAACGAAAATACAAGTAGCTAGCAACATCAGACTAACCAGCTAACAATGACAGGCGAAAATGTAGCTAACAATGTTAGATAGCTAGCATAAAAACGAGATACATAATGCTGTAATAATGACAAAGATATGCTTAAACTATTGACAACTTTGTCAGTAAAACAGGGGGAAAATATAAACCTTACTTGCAGTTCTGGTATTCACGCACAGTGATGAATAAATTGGTCAGAAAGGAAATAATGTCAAAAAACTGAGATTTATGTTCAAAGCAGTAGGCAGCGAGCTGCACTTGGTAATGAACTAAACACTCTGCCAGCTTGTGATAGCTGTGACGTCATCACTGAGTTCTTAAAAGGGACACGCTTTCTTACGCAGCCGCCCCAAATGTCTGCTACGACATTCTATCCAGATGGAAAGTCTGTTCTAGGTGAAAGGTTCTTCTGCATCGTCATCAAGGATGGCTGGGAGCTGCACCAGCCGGGCCACTGGTCGTAGGTAAGTCCGACCCTTGACCTGGATAGCAGCAGTCCTAATACGTCCATCAGCTCCAGGTTAAGTATGAGTCACCTTCCTAACAGGCCAGAGAGCTCAAGGGAGCTGAGGGTCCATGATGAGAACCTCTTGATCCACAGTCAGTTCCCTTTCATCCTTCCTCCACTTCTGTCTGTCCTGTAGACTTGGCAAGTAATAGCGAATGAACTGGGACCAAAACCTGAGGAAGAGATGCGTCGTACCATCCCATGAGTAGGAAGCTCGATTGGATGGGATCTGGGTCCGCGACATCTGAGGAGATGTACCCGAGGGGTTTATCATTCAAGATTCCCTCCACTTTGGTAAGCACAGTGCGGAGCACGGTTTCAGTGATGGTCTGTTCCTTGAGTATGACCTTGAGAGCAGTCTTCACTGATTTCACCTCTCTTTCCCATGTTCCACCAAAGTGAGGAGCGCTTGGCGGGTTGAACCAGAATGTTATCCTCTGTTTGGCCAACTGTTCCTTCAGGTGGGGGGCCATCGCTTTGAAGGCCTCTCGCAGTTCTCTGTTTCCTCCAACAAAGTTCATACCATTGTCCAAAATAAGCTCAAAAGGCTTGCCTCAACGTGCAATTAAGCATCTTAGAAACATCAGGAAGGCATCGGCATCCAGGCTCTCCAGGAGGTCCAGGTGGGTGCAGCGGCTGGTAATGCATTTGTAGACGATGGCCCATCTCTTTTCGTTGCAACGTCCGATTTTTATGTTGAATGGTCCGAAACAATCCACTCCGGTAGAGTAGAGGGGTGGCTTGTACAGTTGCAGACAAGCAGGAGGTAGGTCTGCCATCTTAGGAACTTCAGGTTTGGCACGCCATCTTTGGCATTGCAAACAGGTGTGCTGCAACTTCCGGATGGCCTCCCTTCCCCGCAGAATCCAGTATCTACGGCGCAGTTCCGCCAGAACCCTATCTGGGCCAGGATGGAGGAGAGTCTCGTTGAAATCTTGAATGAGTAGCTCGGTCAGTGGATGATGCGGATCCAAGACGATGGGGTGTATAGCATCCATCTCCAGGTGCTCTGCATGGCCTACCGCCAACTCTAAGGAGTCCTGAATCCTTCATGTACTCAGGAGACAAGGGACCCAGACGACTGTTAGAAGGTATAGACCGGTTTGACATGACGGCCTTGACCTCTTCAGGAAACGATTCCATCTGAGCTTGCTTCAGGAGGAGGTTCTCTGAGGCTATGTAATCTGCTGCTTCGCTGGGTGAACTGGAGAGTGGACACGGCCGCCCCGTACAGGGATCTAGTTGTTGCCTTCATTAGGTTTTTCCATGTTTCAAACTTGCTGATATCTGGAAGCTGAGGACTGGAACTGACAGACACATGTCCGCAGAAGGCTGATTTCTTTAGTTTGCTGTCATCAGGCTCCGGGTCAGTAGAAGGCATTGAAGGCCACTGATCTTCTGAGGAAGTCAGGGCCTTGGTGCCATCAATGTGGTTGGGCCAGCTCTTTCAACGTTTTGCCCCAAATGATGTCATCCGCCGGGTTGTTCGCAGTATCAACATACCTCCAATTGACTACATCCGTAAGGTTCTGAATCTCTGCAACACAAGTTCCTCCAAAGACCTTGTATCTACAAGATTCTGACTTGAGCCAATGAAGGACTGTGGTGGAATCGGACCAGAGGATGACTTGTCCGATGGGCAGGGTGAGTTCTGCTTGGAGGACACTGGCCAGCTAAGCCCCATTGAGTGCAGCACTCAGCTCCAAGCGTGGCATCGACAGCTGCTTCTTTGGCGCAACGCGAAACCTGGCCAGATCGAAGGAAATGTGTACCTGCTTCTGGTCATACACAGTCCGCATGTAGGCAACAGTGGCATATGCTCTCTCTGACGCATCACATAATATGTGGAGGTCTCTGGTCGACTTTGGGATGTCAGCATACGGTGGTGTGTAAGTTCTGGGGAGTTCCATCTGGACAAGGTCAGGAATCTGGTTCCCAGACAAGCCACCTGTCCAGCAGGCTCTGAGGCTGAATGGGGTCGTCCCAACGTATCCCTTCTTTCCACAGGTTCTGGACGAGTATCTTGGCTCGGGTTGTGAAAGGCGCGATGTAGCCTAGAGGGTCATATTGACGGGCGAGCATGCTGTAGATCAGGGGTGTCAAACATACGGCCCGCGGGCCGGATCAGGCCCGCAAACGGGTTTAATCCGGCCCGCGAGATGATTGTGAAGTATAAAAATGCGCTGCAATTTTTCAATAAAATAAACTGCTGTTCCATTTGCGTCCACTGGATGGCGCAATAGCAATTGTGTTAAGCAAGCAAACTGTTTATACCGGGGCAGAGCAAGTAGGTCAAGCACGTGCAGCCAATGAGCTACTTTGTTTTGCCCGCGATATTTATTACGGCTTCTACTTTTAACATTATGTGCTTTGGCACCCTCATTGCCCCAATATGTCTCTGTCAAAAAAGAGAAAAGTGGACGCAGAGTGCAGAGTGTTCCAAGAAAAATGGTCATCCTATTTATTCACGGAATTGAATGGGAAAGCTGTATGTTTGGTGTGTTCAGAGCATGTTGCAGTGCTGAAAGAATATAACCTTCGTCGCCACTATGTGAGTCTTCATGCCGACAAATATGACAACTTTCAAGGACAGCGGAGATGAGAGAAGGTGAATGAACTGTTGGCGGGTCTGAAGAAACAGCAGTCTGTGTTTACTCACAGCCGAGACATCAGTGACGCTGCAGTGAAAGCTAGCTACCTCATTGCTAATGAAATCGCAGTGGCTTCAAAACCATTTAGTGAGGGTGAATTTGTAAAAACATGCATGATGAAGGCAGCGGAGATTGTGTGCCCTGAAAAGCGGCAGGCTTTTGCAAATATCAGCCTGACAAGAAACACAGTTGCAGACAGGATTTCCGATCTTTCAGTGGATTTGGACAGCCAGTTGAAGCAAAAAGTAAAGTCATTTATTGCGTTTTCGGTTGCAATTGATGAAAGCACGGACATTACAGATGTTGCACAACTGGCCATTTTCATCCGCGGAGTTGATGACACATTGAACGTCACCGAGGAGTTCGTGGAGTTGGTGCAGATGACAGATACAACGACAGCAGCTGATATTTTTACCGCACTTTCGTCGGGCGCGCTGGACAGGGTCGGAGTGGACTGGTCCCGCGCTGTCAGCCTGGCTACAGATGGTGCGCCCTCAATGATCGGGAAAAAAGCAGGCGTTGTGACAAAGTTCAGAGAGAAAGTGCAATCTGCAAATGGAGGACGTGATTTTTTGACTTTTCACTGTATTTTGCACCAGGAGGCTTTGTGTTGCAAGTCATTAAAGATGGATAACGTCATGAAGGTGGTCATCCAAACTGTTAATTTCATCCGATCCAGAAGCCTGAATCACCGTCAGTTTGACAGCTTTCTCAGAGAGAAAGACCACATCTATGGCCTGCCATACCACACTGAGGTAAGATGGTTAAGCCGAGGTGCTGTGCTGAGGCGTTTCTTTGATTTACGAGAAGAAATTGAACAGTTCATGGAAGAAAAGGGCAAACCAGTGTTAGAATTTCATTCCGCAGAATGGATGCAGGACCTTGCATTTATGGTGGATGTTACAGAGCACCTGAATAACTTGAACAAACAGCTGCAAGGGCGCAACAAAGTTGTCACGCAGTATTATGACAGCATACGTTCTTTCAAGTTGAAGCTGTCATTGTGGGAGACGCAACTTGCCGGTGGTGATGCAGCTCACTTCCCCTGTCTGAAAAATGTGTGCGCGACCCAACATGTGGCAGACATGAAGCGGTTCAAAGATAAAATAACGGGACTGTTACGGGAGTTTGAGCAACGCTTTCAGATTTATGTTTATGTTTTTATGTTGATGTGCTATTGTTTTTAATTGATTTTATTTGTATATTTAACCTATTCTTGACTCTGTGGTTCTTGCACTTGTTTGGGGAACAGGATTTCATTATTTTGATCTACATTTCTGCCTGAGAAATGACACCCTGATATAGTTCTGTGATATACTTCTGTGAATCACTGAGGCATTGTGTGTTTGTGTGTTCTTTGTCCTCAGAACTTTCAAATAACTTGAGGTGTTTTATGATTAATAGTGATGTTGTGCTTTTGGACACTGTCCTCAGGCTCCAGCTTTATGTTTATATGTTTTTATGTTGATGTGCTATTGTTTTTAATTGATTTTATTTTATTTGTATATTTAACCTATTCTTGACTCTGTGGTTCTTGCACTTGTTTGGGGAACAGGATTTCATTATTTTTATCTACATTTCTGCCTGAGAAATGACACCCTGATAAAGTTCTGTGATCTGTGAAACAGTTCTGTTAATCACTGAGGCATTGTGTGTTTGTGTGTTCTTTGTCCTCAGAACTTTCAAATAACTTGAGGTGTTTTATGATTAATAGTGATGTTGTGCTTTTGGACACTGTCCTCAGGCTCCAGCTTTATGTTTTTATGTTGATGTGCTATTGTTTTTAATTGATTTTATTTTATTTGTATATTTAACCTATTCTTGACTCTGTGGTTCTTGCACTTGTTTGGGGAACAGGATTTCATTATTTTTATCTACATTTCTGCCTGAGAAATGACACCCTGATAAAGTTCTGTGATCTGTGAAACAGTTCTGTTAATCACTGAGGCATTGTGTGTTTGTGTGTTCTTTGTCCTCAGAACTTTCAAATAACTTGAGGTGTTTTATGATTAATAGTGATGTTGTGCTTTTGGACACTGTCCTCAGGCTCCAGCTTTATGTTTATATGTTGATGTGCTATTGTTTTTAATTGATTTTATTTTATTTGTATATTTAACCTATTCTTGACTCTGTGGTTCTTGCACTTGTTTGGGGAACAGGATTTCATTATTTTTATCTACATTTCTGCCTGAGAAATGACACCCTGATATAGTTCTGTGATCTGTGAAACAGTTCTGTTAATCACTGAGGCATTGTGTGTTTGTGTGTTCTTTTTCTTTAGAATTTTCAAATAAACTTGACGTGTTTTATGATTAATAGTGATGTTGTGCTTGTACTATTTTGGACACACTGTCCTCAGGCTCCAGCTTTATGTTGTATGTTGATCGTATTAAAACAAAGAAAACAATCTGAAGTTGTTGTTTTTAAGTTATATATACCATGATTTTTCCGGTCCGGCCCACTTGGGAATAGATTTTCCTCCATGTGGCCCCTGAGCTAAAATGAGTTTGACACCCCTGCTGTAGATAATATTCATTGTAGGTTTGGAACTCTCTACAGTGTGGTGCTTGTATTCCAATGAGTCTCTGAGGCAGTTCCAACGTAGTCCCAGGGTTGGTTCCTGGAGATCCGTACTACTTTGGTAAAGCCACAGTTTGCTGCTTTCCGATCTTGCCTCGGGTGGTCCTGGATATGGAGCCGCAAGTGCTGGTCCTGGGTATCGAGCCACAAGTGCTGGTCCGGGGTATGGATCCACGGGATCTGGAGCTGGGTGCGGAACCACGGGAGCTGGAGCAGGTACGGAACCACGGGAGCTGGAGCAGGTACGGAACCATGGGAGCTGGAGCTGGAGCTGGATGCGGAACCACGGGAGCTGCTGAGGATTGCCTCGGGTAGGCAGGGAGAAGATGATGTGAGTCTTCAAAGGCTCCACCTCTTTCTCCTAGGTTGGCGTGTTGTGGTTGTGTCAGTGGGATAGACGCAAAGCTGTCACATGATTCATCAGACGGTGCGTGTGAGGGGCTCCTCTGCTCTGACTGAGTCATCTGGGTTCTGGCTGCTCAACCCCTTCATCCTTTTCTTTAAGAAAGGATGTGACAAGCTTGGCTAGCACTAGTTCATTAGCTACCTTCTGTAGATGCCGCTGCTTGTTCAGTTGTGTAGCTTCCAGGTGTGCTTCCTCCTGTCGACGCGGAGCTTCTCTGGCTTCAGCTGCTATGCGTCGACACTCTACGTCGACGTTGTGATCTTGCTCTAGCTGACGTTGCAGGTCATTAAACTCCATGAGCTTCATTCTTTCCTCCAACATAGCTGCTTGGAGGTCGAATAGTTTTGGGAAGCGGCTCACCGATGAGCGGGCACCATATCTGGAGCTGGTAACACTCCTCTCTGATCGGATGTCCACTCAACTACTCCTTCGTCCTAATGAGGGGGTGCCTGAGTTGTGAATAGGCATTGTTCCTGGTGAGGGAGATATTCAACAGCATAATCACCCAGGTGAGCTGGGGGATGTCTTTCTCTCTGTGAACGGGGCTGCACGGATGGGTCAGGTGCGTCTGTATGTGTTGGATCCATATCTATCATATTTACTCAATCCGACTCTAAAGGACCTGGGACTAAAGGGTGATGCCTCTGGAATTCATACACTGATTGAGTAGGTGAAGATATGGAGATTGTACTCCTATTAGATAGACGGTGAGAGAGACAGTTCCTCAGTTTAGGGTTATTTAATGTTGATTGGCCATTAACAATGTTTGTAATTCTGTGCCATGTCACTCAGCTGTGATTATCCAATTAACTGTCCATTTATCCATACAAGATGTGGTCTGGAAATAATAAACATGAATTCAATGGCATCAATACTAAGATAAGGCACATACATTTAGCAATAACAAAACATACAACTCTCATCTGTTGACTGAAATGAAAATACAAATAGCTAGCAACATCAGACTAACCAGCTAACAATGACAGGCGGAAATGTGGCTAACAATGTTAGATAGCTAGCATAAAAACGAGATACATAATGCTGTAATAATGACGAAAATATTCCTCAATTATTGACAACTTCATCAGTAAAACAGGGGGAAATCATATAACTTACTTACAGTTCTGGTATTCACGCACAGTGATGAATAAATTGGTCAGAAAGGAAATAATGTCCAAAAACTGAGATTTGTGTTCACAGCAGTAGGTGGTGTGCTGCACTTGGTAAAGAACTAAACACTTGGCCAGCTTGCTTGTGATAGCTGTGACATCATCACTGAGTTCTTAAAGGGACAGGCTTTCTTACATATATGCTTAGTTTAATACACTGGAAACAAACTTAATGATACCAAAAACAATTTAGTCAAATCAATGTTGATAAATATCATGTGGCTGTCCATGGTACTTATTTCTGTCTGTGTGTGCATGCTTGTGTGTGCGCGCAAGTAAAAAAAAAGTTGACTCACCCTACTTGTAGACTTGTTGAACGCCAATGCCATCCTCCTCTCTTTTATGTTGGCAAATGGTCTATGGCTCTGTCATTCAGTATGCTTTTAGTTTTAGTTTTCATAGGATAACAAGCTAAAATGCTTGCTAGCCTAACTTCCTCGCATGGGCAAAAATGAACCAGCTAAGTTAGCTAGCTAGTTAGTGTGAGCCTCCTAGGCTACATCTAGGCTACATATTGAACTTCAATCGTCTCAGGCCTGTGGCACAATATATGAATGTATGGTTAGATCAGAATCGCCGTCATAATCATTGGAAAGGGCTGATTTTGCAAGCTAGCCACTGCAGGACGTCAACACAAGCAGACCAGAAATAGACACGTTTGTCTGACAATGATGACATTTTGCTTAGGATGTGATTTGATTGGTGTGAAGCCAAATCCAAACTGGCCTCCCTAGGGGTTCGTTTTGCTGCACCAGGACAATCCACAGTTGAGCTCAGCTCAAAGCTGATTGGCTAATTATTTTATAATGTTTTTATCAAGGGAGGCCAAATGCTCGCTGGCATCAATCAATCAAATGCTACAGCGGCAACATGTCATACTCTTTTGTCAGGACAGCATCAGATACATGGGCTACACATACTGAGACTGAGTGGCGCTGTTTCCCACGCTCTGATGATTTCTCCAGTGAGATTCTGCCACTTGCGAATTGACGGGAAATTATGAAAACATAGAGAGACGAAAGAGAAATTAGTTTATCATTTTAATTTTTTTATTGATCAAATATTTGGGGAAGCCTGGCTTCCCTTGGCTTCCCTTGGCATCCATGGCAGCCACTGGTGAAAGGGTAAAGTAGACAAATTGATTGATCGGGTCATTCAGTGGATTGTTGTGTCCCTTTCCTCAATTTATTTTGTAATTCAACATTTTCCCTACACACTGATAAAAGGTGTTGGAATCGACCATTCCAAAAAAAGAACAAAAGAGAGACAGAGAAAGTGATACCTAAGTGAGAATTAATTAAGACGGAGGTCCATTGTGTAGGGGGCCTGTTGGTACAGGTGTAGAGTGAGTAATGTACCTATCCCTGCCCATACCCCCAATATGCACGTGTACTGACTATTGCTGAATGCACCCAGGGCTTCATCCTCATTACCATATCTCCCTATTTCCATACAGCAGTAAGGGCAAAAAGAGTAGGAGTGTTACTGAACCTCATAACATATACTGTACATAGCCATAAGCTTACTTTTATGATCCTATGCACATAGTCTCATATCAATATTAAATGCTGGGATGAATGCATGGGGTGTTCTTCATATCAAAAACCATTGGAATGGGTATCACTGCCTGTCTGCAGTAAGTGGGAAGACATTAGTTCAAGAATCTGTTGGCTAGATGAGATGATACTGACCCCTAGAGGGCATATGTGGGCAACTCTGAACAACCAAAAGAATGAACTAAAATCATTGACAATATAATTTGTTGTCTTATTGCTGTCTTAATGTCCTCATGCATGAGTTCTCAGGTAGGAAGTACATGGTATAGCAATATGAGTTGCTTGCCACAACAACTATGCCAGGTGTTGATGTTTTTAAAGGACAATCATCCAAGATGATTTCATAATAGAGGTGTGGAGTGCCCTCTTCAAAAGAACAGAATGATTTTTGTACTGTACCACCCACCCACAACATCACTGTGGTATATTTCTTATACCATGATCAAGGTAAATGCAGGTGTGGCAACAGATCACAATCTTCCCATGTTTGTGCTTGCCTGGAATGTAAAATGTCACTCATGATCATGTCACACTGCCTGGTGAAAAGTATTTATAATAGTCTAAATAGTCTATCTGGCAGGGGTAGAAGATATGTTCTTGTAAGTTTTAGAGGACAGAATAGGTATCACTTCAAATAGAGGAAGTGGCAAATACTTCAGTTATGTTTTCTGGGAAAACAATACATATTTTTGCATTACTGGGATCATGTCTTGACAAATCTGTCAAACACAGAGATAATCTCTCCCTCTAAGTAAAAATAGCCTACATATAATGTTACATTCGTTAAAACATGACTGAAGAATCCTAAGAATATTCTTAAACGCAGTAAATGTCTTTGGACCATCAGGGTGAACATGCTGCCATCTTGCGGTGGACAAGGAACTGCAAGTGGCGCAAGAAATGTTGACCAAAATGGGGATACTTGCGTTAAAGTCACAGAGTAAAACACCACTTGAGTAAAAGTCTAAAAGTATCTGGCTTTAAATGTACTTAAGTACAGTGGTGGAAAAAGTACTCAATAGTCATATTTGAGTAAAAGTAAAAAGTAAAAGTATAAATCATTTCAAATTCCTTATATTAAGCAAACCAGATGGCACAATGTTCTTGTTTTTCTAATTTATGGACATCCAGGGGCATTGTCATGCTGGAGGGTCATGTCAGGATGAGCCTGCAGACAGCGTTGAGATTGCCTGCAATGACAACAAGCTCAGTCCGATGATGCTGTGACACACCGCCCCAGACCATGATGGACCCTCCACCTCCAAATCAATCCCGCTCCATAGTACAGGCCTCGGTGTAACGCTCATTCCTTCGACGATAAACGCGAATCCAACCATCACCCCTGGTGAAACAAAACCACGACTCGTCAATGAAGAGCACTTTTTGCCAGTCCTGTCTGGTCCAGCGACGGTGGGTTTGTGCCCATAGGTGACGTTGTTGCTGGTGGTGTCCGGTGAGGACCTGCCTTACAACAGGCCTACAAGCCCTCAGTCCAGCCTCTTTCAGATTATTGCAGACAGTCTGAGCACTGATGGAGGGATTGTGCGTTTCTGGTGTAACTCGGGCAGGTGTGATGTTCAGATGTACCAATCCTGTGCAGGTGTTGTTACACGTGGTCAGCTACTGCTAGGACAATCAGCTGTCCATCCTGTCTCCCTGTAGCGTTGTCTTAGGCATCTCACAGTACGGACATTGCAATTTATTGCCCTGGCCACATCTGCAGTCCTCATGCCTCCTTGCAGCATGCCTAAGGCACATTCACGCAGATGAGCAGGGACCCTGGGCATCTTTCCTTTGGTGTTTTTCAGAGTCAGTAGAAAGGCCTCTTTAGTGTCCTAAGTTTTCATAACTGTGACCTTAATTGCCCACCGTCTGTAAGCTGTTAGTGTCTTAACGACCGTTCCACAGGTGCATGTTCATTAATTGTTTATGGTTAATTGAACAAGCATAAGAAACAGTGTTTAAACCCTTTACAATGAAGATCTGTGAAGTTATTTGGATTTTCACTAATTATCTTTGAAAGACAGGGTCCTGAAAAAGGGATGTTTCTTTTTTTGCTGAGTTTATGATGCAGAATGTTATGTTTGGTATGGTTACATAAGACAAATGGTTACTTAAGGTAAAAACAAAAGTAGGATGGGTGGAAGGGTGGACGTGTAACACAAATGTCTAGCAACCCAAAGGTTGCTAGTTCAAATCTCATCAATGACAATTTTAGCTAATTAGCAACTTTTCAACTACTTACTACTTTGCAACTACTTAGCAACTACTAACCCTAACCTTAAACCTTCCCCTAACCCTAACTTGAACCCTTTAACTTAGCTCCTAAACTTAACCTTAACCTTAACCCTAACCCCTAACCCTAACAATGTAAAAAATAAATACATAAAAAATGAGTTAATAAAGCTGCATACAAATATGGTCTCTTTTTTGCTTTCTTGAGTAAGGCAGCTCCAAAATGCAGGTGTTTCAGCCTAGCTCAGTGCTTTCTGTGGTGGTGGGGCAGCAACAGAAAATAAGGAACGTAGGGGTTGGTAATGTTCTCTAGTTGCGCCGTGATTTGCTCAGTGTTCTGTCACTCATGGGAACACTACGTCACCGCAAAATGTATGGGGAGAGCTCGAAAATTCAAGCCCCTTGGGTGCTGCCATAGATATACATTACAAGTGCCCATCCAAGAAGGCTGAAGGTCATTGGCCACAGATAAAATGATGTAAAATCATGTTATATCTACCGTAGCTTTGATTGGACTGATCATGTCAACATCATACTTTCAAAATATATCTAGCAAGCTAGACAAGCAGTCATCATTATGAATCAAGTCGACAAGCTACTGGCAAATCCTTTTCAATCCTTGTCATATGAAGAGAAATTATAGATAAAACGGATCGGTGCTCATCGGCCATTGGACATAAACATTACACAACAAGTTGGAAATCGCAAATTCAACAATGAGTGGTTTGGAAGGAATCAGTGGCTAACTGCAAGCTTTGCAAAGCTGTCACTAGCCTGCTATTCAGTGGAGTGGGTGTGTGGTCCAAGTCTGGTTTTAAGGGTCTCTTTTCCAAGCTTAAAATGATAAATATTCACACACAACACCATGGGCCAGAAAAGGTTGAATACATTGGCCATGCTGTCAGTCCAGCATGACAATCCAGCAGTTAGTATTCACTCGTCTCGCCTGAACCACTCATTTTATCATAAGAGTAAAACTGTCTTGATTTACAAAAAGAAATCATGTGTGGTTTAGATCAGATTGAAGTTCAAAGAAGGTGGAAATATTGAGATTTTGTGGAGAGACAATACCCTTTTCCTAAAAAAGTATTGATCTTCATCCAAGGTCCCACCTGAAGATCACTGATGTCATGATTCAACCTTGTTTTTTCTGAGTTCCCAGTTGTCTTGAAAGCACCATAAATCCAGAGAATGACAGACTTTGATGATAAAGTATCATGACAATATTTGCCCAAAAGAAGGACCGCCACGCCTCCTTCCTGTTCAAGTGAGCACAGAACAACAAGTTTAGGCTGCTGCATAATGCTGTAATATGCCATGGAGATATGTATACTGTAGCTAAGAAAGTAATACTGTCTGTTGTGTAGTAAGCTGTTAGTAGCCCATGTGCCTCACCCTAACAATTTATCCCTTTTTATTTTTTCAATTTTTTTTATTCACCTTTATTTAACCAGGTAGGCCAGTTGAGAACAAGTTCTCATTTACAACTGTGACCTGGCCAAGATAAAGCAAAGCAGTGCGATAAAAACAACAATAACACAGAGTTACACATGGGATAAACAAAACATACAGTCAATAACACAATAGAAAATCTATATACAGTGTGTGCAAATGTAGTAAGTTATGGAGGTAAGGCAATAAATAGGCCATAGTGCCAAAATAATTACAATTTAGTATTAACACTGGAGTGATAGATGTGTAGAAGATGATGTGCAAAT
Source organism: Coregonus clupeaformis (assembly GCF_020615455.1). Taxonomy (NCBI): domain Eukaryota; kingdom Metazoa; phylum Chordata; class Actinopteri; order Salmoniformes; family Salmonidae; genus Coregonus; species Coregonus clupeaformis. The sequence goes on along the minus strand of NC_059214.1, from coordinate 21,327,561 downwards.
AGAGATACTAGGGTGCAAATGAGCAAAATAAATAACAATATGGGGATGAGGTAGTTGGATGGGCTAATTACAGATGGGCTGTGTACAGGTGCAGTGATCGGTAAGCTGCTCTGACAACTGATGCTTAAAGTTAGTGAGGGAGATAAGAGTCTCCAGCTTCAGAGATTTTTGCAGTTCGTTCCAGTCATTAGCAGCAGAGAACTGGAAGGAATGGCGACCAAAGGAGGTGTTGGCTTTGGGAATGACCAGTGAGATATACCTGCTGGAGCGCATACTACGGGTGGGTGTTGCTATGGTGACCAATGAGCTAAGATAAGGCAGGGATTTGCCTAGCAGTGATTTATAGATGACCTGGAGCCAGTGGATTTGGCGACGAATATGTAGTGAGGGCCAGCCAACGAGAGCATACAGGTCACAATGGTGGGTAGTATATGGGGCTTTGGTGACAAAACGGATGGCACTGTGATAGACTACATCCAATTTGCTGAGTAGATTGTTGGAGGCTATTTTGTAAATGACATCGCCGAAGTCAAGGATCGGTAGGATAGTCAGTTTTACGAGGGCATGTTTGGCAGCATGAGTGAAGGGGGCTTTGTTGCGAAATAGGAAGCCGATTCTAGATTTAACTTTGGATTGGAGATGCTTAATGTGAGTCTGGAAGGAGATTTACGGTCTAACCAGACACCTAGGTATTTGTAGTTGTCCACATACTCTAAGTCAGACCCGCCGAGAGTAGAGATTCTAGTCGGGCGGGTGGGTGCAAGCAGCGTTCGATTGAAGAGCATGCATTTAGTTTTACTAGCGTTTAAGAGCAGTTGGAGGCTACGGAAGGAAACACTATGGCATTGAAGCTCGTTTGGAGGTTTGTTAACACAGTGTCCAATGAAGGGCCAGATGTATACAAAATGGTGTCGTCTGCGTAGAGGTGGATCTGAGAGTCACCAGCAGCAAGAGCGACATCATTGATATACACAGAGAATAGAGTCGGCCCGAGAATTGAACCCTGTGGCACCCCCATAGAGACTGCCAGAGGTCCAGACAACAGGCCCTCCGATTTGACACATTGAACTCTATCTGAGAAGTAGTTGGTGAACCAGGCGAGGCAGTCATTTGAGAAACCAAGGCTATTTAGTCTGCCAATAAGAATGCGGTGATTGACAGAGTCGAAAGCCTTGGCCAGGTCGATGAAGACGGCTGCACAGTACTGTCTTTTATCGATCATGGTTATAATATCGTTTAGGACCTTGAGCGTGGCTGAGGTGCACCCAAAACCAGATAGCATAGCGGAGAAGGTACGGTGGGATTCGAAATGGTCGGTGATCTGTTTGTTAACTTGGCTTTCAAATACATTCGAAAGGCAGGGCAGGATGGATATAGGTCTGTAAATGTTTGGTTCTAGAGTGTCACCCCCTTTGAAGAGGGGGATGACCGTGGCAGCTTTCCAATCTCTGGGGATCTCAGGTGATATGAAAGAGAGGTTGAACAGGCTAGTAATAGGGGTTGCTACAATTTCGGCAGCTAATTTTAGAAAGAAAGGGTCCAGATTGTCTAGCCCAGCTGATTTGTAGGGGTCCAGATTTTGCAGCTCTTTCAGAACATCAGCTATCTGAATTTGGGTGAAGGAGAAGTGGGGGTGGGGGGGGGGGGGGGGCATGGGCAAGTTGCAGCAGAGGGTGCAGAGCTGGTGGCCGGGGTAGGGGTAGCCAGGTGGAAAGCATGGCCAGCCGTAGCAAAATGCTTATTGAAATTCTCGATTATCGTAGATTTGTCGATGGTGACAGTATTTCCTAGCCTCAGTGCAGTGGGCAGCTGGGAGGAGGTGCTCTTATTCTCCATGGACTTTACAGTGTCCCAAAACTTTTTGGAGTTAGTGCTACAGGATGCAAATTTCTGTTTGAAAAAGCTAGCCTTTCCTAACTGATTGTGTATATTGGTTCCTGACTTCCTTGAAAAGTTGCATATCACGGGGGCTGTTCGATGCTAATGCAGTACGCCACAGGATGTTTTTGTGCTGGTCAAGGGCAGTCAAGTATGGGGTGAACCAGGGGCTATATCTGTTCTTAGTTCTGCATTTTTTGAATGGGGCATGCTTATTTAAGATGGAGAGGAAAGCACTTTTAAAGAACAACCAGGCATCCTCTACTGATGGAATGAGGTCAATATCCATCCAGGATACCCGGGCCAGGTCAATTAGAAAGGCCTGCTCGCTGAAGTGTTTTAGGGGGTGTTTGACAGTGATGAGGGGTGGTCGTTTGATCGCGGACCCATTACGGACGCAGGCTGTGATTGCTGAGATCCTGGATGAAGACAGTGGAGGTGTATTTAGAGGGTAAATTAGTCAGGATGATATCTATGAAGGTGCCCATGTTTACGGATTTAGGGTTGTACCTGGTAGGTTCCTTGATAATTTGTGTGAGATTGAGGGCATCTAGTTTAGATTGTAGGACGGCCGGGGTGTTAAGCATATCCCAGTTTAGGTCACCAAGCAGTACGAACTCTGAGGATAGATGGGGGGCAATCAAATCATATATGGTGTCCAGGGCACAGCTGGGGGCTGAGGGGGATCTGTAGCAAGCGGCAACAGTGATAGATTTATTTCTGGAAAGGTGGATTTTTAGAGGTAGAAGCTCAAACTGTTTGGGCACAGACCTGGATAGTATGATAGAGCTCTGCAGGCTATCTCTACAGTAGATTTCAACTCCGCCCCCTTTGGCAGTTCTATCTAGACAGAAAATGTTGTAGTTGGGGATGGAAATTTCAGAGTTTTTGGTGGCCTTCCTAAGCCAGGATTCAGACACTGCTAGGACATCAGGGTTGGCGGAGTGTGCTAACGCAGTGAATAACTCAAACTTAGGGAGGAGGCTTCTGATGTTAACATGCAAGAAACCAAGGCTTTTACGGTTACAGAAGTCAGCAAATGATAGCGCCTGGGGAGTAGGAGTGATACTGGGTGCTACAGGGCCTGGGTTAACCTCTACATCACCAGAGGAACAGAGGAGGAGTAGAATAAGGATATGGCTAAAGGCTTTAAGAACTGGTCTTCTAGTGCGTTGGGTACAGAGAATAAAAAGGGCAGATTTCCGGGCATTGTAGAATAGATTCAGGGCATTATGTACAGACAAGGATATGGAAGGATATGAGTACAGTGGAGGTAAACCTAAGCGTTGGGTAACGATGAAAGAGATAGCATCACTGGAGGCACCGATTGAGCCGGTCTCCGCGTGTATGGGGGGGTTGGACAAAGGAGCTATCTGAGGCAGGTTGAGTGGGACTGGGGGCTCTACAATGAAATGGTATAATAAGAACTAACCGAAACAGCAATAGGCAAGGGAGAGAGGCATAAAGCAATCACAGGTGTTATTCGAGAGAGCTAAGACAACAACTGGTAATGGCGACGAAAGTTTGGGCTGAGGCTAAACAGATAAACAGGACAGATAAACAGGATGTGGTACCGTGTAAAGGAACAGTCCAGCAGGCATCAGCTGTGTAGCTGTGTAGCTGAGTGATCATAAGGTCCAGTGAACAGCAATAGGTGAGTCCGGGAGCAGTTCGATGGCTGCTACGGCACAGGCGAGCAGGATGCACGGATATTGATTGCGTGTGCTAGCGGGCCGGGGCTAGCAGATGGATCTTCGTGGTCGTCGTAACGGGAAGCCTGTTGAAACCACATCAGACGATCACGTCGGCAGACCAGTTGTGATGGATCGGCGGGGCTCCGTGTCGACACTAGGAGGTCCCGTCCGGTTGACAGAGAGGTAGAGAGGTAGCCGGGAGATGGGCCTGGCTCGAGGCTAGCTCAAGGCTAACTGGTGCTTGCTTCGGGACAGTGGTGATTAGCCAACAACAACATCCATTTGGTTGCAGCTAGCTAGTTGCGATGATCCGGTGTTAAGGTCCAGTGATTCAGTGATTCCGGCAGAAAATCCGTTATGTTCTGGGTCGATAGCGCGCTGTGCAGACCGTGCAGACTGGCCGATAATTGTCCAGGCTAGAGCTGGCTTGTAGGTAGTGCAGGCCACGGACAATGGTGAAAACCGCTAACGGTGGCTAATAGCAAGTAGCTAGTTAGCTGGCTAGCTGGCAAGTTTCAGCCGGAGGTTCTAGATAAAAAGGTATAAGAAATAATAGAATCCGTTCCACATTGGGTGAGGCGGGTTACAGGAAAGTATATTTAGTTGAAGGATGAAAAGTGAGATTGAGAAATATATACGAAAAAGACAAAAAACTAAAAAACACTGGCTATTTATACGAGCACACTACAGAATACACGACCGCACTGCTAGGCCATCTTGGTTTAATTTAGCCTACTGTTCTGACTTGGTGGTGCACATGTAGCCTATAGCCTGTTTTAGAGAAATGTAATCATCGAATATTGTAAGAGCTTTCATTGTCTGCTTATATGCCCCCTTTATGTATCCTATGGTTCTGACTTGGTGTACACGGAGAATACTGTAAGAACGACCCATGTTCTGAATTCAGTTGATGTACATTTCAAAAGTGCTGATCAAATAGTTATATTGACTACATCCGTCTTAGCTCGCTCATTAATGTCTTAATCGAAATTACGGATTGCCTCTTATCCGCTCACCGTTCCCTTATGCCATAAATTTTACCTCTCAATTGTCAGTAGAAACCACATTTGTTTAAGCAAGTCAGCCATATCAGCTATGTTGTTTAAAAATCAGTAAATGAGGCTGAATGAACTGTTTCGCTGCCAGACAAGGCTCCACTGATAGCCAGGTGTAGCGGTGGTAAGGATTCACTCCATGGTGCTGAAAAGAAAGCTCTGCTGTTGGGACCCTAACAGTTTGTGGGCACCGTTTGTCACCGTTAAAGTGCAATTAATGTATTGTTTAGTGTTGCGTAGTGGCTTTGCATGCTAAAATCGCCACTGGGTGATGGACATCCACAAATTAATACATACCATACTAAATAGATTGTCTCGGATTTATGTACAGAATAACACGAAATGCTCTGAAACCAGGTTGCAGCGCCGGCCAGCTGCTTCTAATGTGGTATCCTCAACATCCTTCATTGACTCCTCTATAGTTTTTCTCCGTGTAGGGCACTCGCATCTCTGTCCTCTGGATTCGAAGTGCGTGCTGTTTTTGTAGGTCGCTCGGCTGGTAGTTCAGTAGGCCTACAATAGCCCACATTATCTCTCAGGCATCCCCCTTCAACGAGAAAAACATCACCATTTATATTCTGCCACCACATGAGGACGCCAGCCTACCATGGCCGTCTTCAGAGGGCTACAGATAGTATATCGATGATGAGAGCCCAGGGGTCCTAAATTAGGACTCCTAATTGTCAATCATAAACTCCACGCCAAAACCAAAAGGTGAAGAGAACATTCTCAGGATCTCGCTAACTCTCATCATCATATTTCCATTGTTGTGCGGTTTAGGCCTACACCTTAATCTGGTGAGTAGTGTGTGTGTGTGTGTGTGTGTGTGTGTGTGTGTGTGTGTGTGTGTGTGTGTGTGTGTGTGTGTGTGTGTGTTTATGTTTCCATTTGGCACAGACAGGTGGCGCACATATGCCATGATTCCCTATATCTATCGTTGAAGTATGATCCTGTGTCAAGTAAAACTATAGTTGTCTTTGACATCTCTTAAAACAAATACAATCTTGAATCATATAAATAGCATATGAATTCACTTATGGTCGAATTCTAACGAAGATGCGCGCATAAAGTTATGTTAGTGGAACCTTTGTGCAAAAGTTACATTTACGCACGGGTATCTGAAGTTCGGAATTGATTTTAAAGGAAAGGTAGAGGCAGAATGTTTTTCAAACAGCACATTTCTCTCAAACAGATAAATAAAAGATAAAGATTATTATTTTTGAATATTTTATTTAATCCTGCCTTTTTATAGCCTAGGCTTTAGAAGTGTATTGTTAAATATTTGTTTTACTTTTCATTCGGTGCAACGCAAACAAGCGGGATAAGTCAATAGTGGACTCTGGAAATCTGTGGAGTTGTCAGACATGCATCCTGTACTCATTGGCTGCCTCAAATATACCAGCTCTGCCTCCCACGTGATACTGGATAAATGCCCGCCCGCTAGCATCCTAGGTAACAGACAATCACAGACCACTGTGATAGGGACACACCTTCGTCGTTTTTTGGTAAAGTTCATGGGGATGCCATTTTAAACTCAAGACGAATTTAATCCACGAGATTTAAGCATTCATTGCAAATTGACTTTTTCAAGTGCATTGCTTCAAGCACATTTACTTGCGCAACTTTACCTATAAGATGTCTGGAGTTTTTGACAGTCTCAGTACAGATATGCATTCGAACCAGATTACCTCGAACAGTTACCACAGCTTGCACAAATCGCAGGAGTCCCCAACTCTACCAGTATCGACTGCGACGGACAGCAGCTTTTACAATAGCCAACAGCCTGGATACTGCGCAGGGTCTCCATATGGCCAACTCGGACCTTACCAGTACCACAGCAGTGGTATGAGCTGCGTTCAATACAATACCAAATCATACGACCTTGGTTTCAACTCTTATGGCACCTACGGCTCCTATGGTTCGAGTTCTTCACCGACTCCAACAGATGCAGGTAAATAACATGTCAATGCTTTCCTATTCACATTCGTATTCTATTATATGTAAGTTATATTAAGACCAAAAATGTGATGTGTTTTTAATTATTGTTCTTACATGTATTTATCAGAGAAAGAAGAAAGTGAACCTGAAATCCGAATGGTTAACGGAAAACCAAAGAAGGTCAGGAAACCTCGAACTATTTATTCAAGCTTCCAACTGGCCGCCCTTCAACGGAGATTCCAAAAGACACAGTACTTGGCTTTACCGGAGCGAGCCGAGCTGGCAGCCTCAATGGGCCTTACACAAACCCAGGTTAGTGCAACTCTTAATGCGTCCCGTTGCTGTCAAATCCCAGTCTGTGAATAATATAATCAGGCTCAGGCTGGCTACTTATTTTATATAGGCTTGACATTTTGCTTTAGACTGCTATTTATCTTTATCCGGCATTTGTTGTGAATAGATAGTTTGGTTAGGATACGTTTTGAAATAAGCTTCAGAACAATAGTTACAATGTGTTCCTTTTCAGGTGAAAATTTGGTTCCAGAACCGTCGCTCCAAGTTCAAGAAGTTGTGGAAAAGTGGAGAAATCCCCCCTGAGCAACATGTGGCCTCCAGCGAGTCTCCCCCCTGTAACTCTCCACCCGCCACTGCCTGGGACTTTCCACAGAATCAAAGAATGAACAATGTAAACTCCAGTTTACCTCAGAGCAGCAGCCCTCCAAATACGACTGCGCCTTCTTTCTTGGCAAACTATTCTTGGTACTCATCAACGAACTCTGCAACGTATCTTCAGGCTGGCCCGCTTGTCCAGCACCAGCACCACCACAACGCTGCCTTGAGCGCTGGGACAATATTTTAATACAACTGACTCTTACTCGGAGAATACTGGTGAAACAGAAAAAAGGTCATTATACATTTTCACAGACCTCACCAAGCGAACGTTACCCGCAACTTCATTTAGCCTATAGCTGCTAGGGTAATTCAGAATGTCACGGTGCTCACAACGGCAAATGGCAGAATACATATTTTTCAGAATTTTTGTATTTATTTATTGTTTATTTTAATGGATTAAATTTATGAACCACTAATAGCCAAAGCAATCACGTAGTAAGATGCTTTTACGAGTGTGTGTTACTTTTGCATCAGTGCGAGTCCAAAGTTGATTGCAGGATGTGAACAACTGTCACATGTGTAGCACAATTTTCAACTGTGTCGTGCCTTTTGAAAATGACCTAATTTTGTTGTACGAGATCCATGTACTAGCCTACATGTACACATATTTCTATAGGGCCTGTTCTTTATGGTTGTTTTCTTATGTAGGTCAGAATTCGGCTTTGTGCATATTTCACAACATTCTTTTGATATGCCACCTTGGCATCATTTTATTTTTTGATATTGGGGACAAATACTGTACCTTCTTATCCTTCATAAGCTACTGATTGTCCCATATTCTAATTCACTTGTATAACATTTTTATTGTGTATTGTCTTTAATTTATTTTATGGTTAGCAGTGTTTTCTTTATATGATCAGACATTATTTAAATAAAATTATGTTTTCTGTGCACATTGTGTTTTTCTCCATTTTAAGAACTTTAAGAAATTGGCATACTAAGTAAGAAGTGGATTTATTTTTGGATTAAAGCTTAGCCTGGTTCTTTACAGCCTATCAATAAACATACTTCTATTGAGCTTTCTTATTTAGCCTACTGAGAGAAGAAACCTATACTTCCATTCAGTACTACGGCGCCAGAAGAGTTCTGGATCCTTCAAAATACATGTTTCTAACCCTTGTAAATCTTTCAACGTAGCTCACAAAATGTGATTAACGCCACAGGTAGGCTATGGGCTCGACAAACTTTTGGAAGGACGCACATTAAAATACCACTATTTGGGTATGCATTTGTCTTCATTAATGGTTGCAAATTGTTTCGTCTTCTTAACTCATGTTTTATAGTCACGTTAAATCTAGCTGGGTATATGATTCGGGGAACCTGATACAGACAAGATGATTAACAGAGCCGAGACAGTGCCCAGGGCCTGAGAGCGCTGGAGTATTCGAAGGCACGCAACACGCCTTGGCATGCGAAAGGGAAGATGAGGGCGTATGACTGAGCTCAACCCCTCAGACTCTTTGGAGTCAGAGTGCCGCTCTCCAGACATTTTATGAACTCAGCCCAACCTAAAAACTAGAACCAAGACCGCCTGAAGCTGAACAACATGGAAACATTTCTCACATCTTGTTCACACACAACACAAGGCCCTTCTCATCAGTTCTCATGAGCGAATCGACCTACATTCGATTTTCCCATCGTTGACAAGGCTACATTATCAATAGTCAACATCATTATTTTTGTATAATTAGCTACATGCTTATGAGATCTTATTGTTATATAAATGTTATCGACTTTATCTCCTAGCCAAATTTGCAAATACATTCCAGATAGTGGGTCTATCCTCTGTTTTGAAATGTACGTATTAAATCTGGATTGTCTTAGATGCTAAATAAATATTTTATTATGTTTATTTGTATTTTATTCACTAAAACATTAGCATATATTCACCGTGTTCTCTTATGTGATGTACAAGACATAGCCTTGAAGGCCTATCTAGCCCAATGGACGAGCGTTTGCTAGGTTTGATAACCATGTCGACCCGTTGCTTTTTATGGTTGAGTGATCATAAGCCACATAAAGTGGAATCGTTTTGCATAATAAGGATGTACCTTGTCAGTGATTGCCACATTACAAGATGGAACATTCTCCCAGGGGCTGTCGTTGCTTTATCTTGATATGAGGAGTCCCTCGGGATAACAGGCCTACCACATGTTGAGTGAGCCCGTGGAGCAAAAAAGCAATATAACACACATTTGGTTGTAGACTACGGTGAATATATGATTGCTTGGATATATATATATATGTCTGCTTATATATGCTTAATAAGTGGCGCTATACATTTAGTACAATTCACACATTTCGCATGCGATGAGCTAGCGCATGCGTAATATGCGTAATCGTACTAATTCGCTTTGACGCTTTTACCATGGAGACATTTTGATGGAACAAGAATCTCCTCAAAAGATATGCACTAATTCACCTGCTTCAGCGAGGTCTTGTGTCCATATGCCCTTAGTTGAATTGTAGCACTTTCCAGTCTTTCCTCTGTCTACAAAACAATAATACACGTCACTTATGGAAACATATTTGTAGCCTTTACGCACGGGATCAATTAAAGTAAATCTGACTGATTTAATAACATTTTTCTCTGACAGTGTATGTCTGTCAAATAAAAAAGTATCGAGCACACAATGGTTAATGAAAATCACTACCACACTCTTAGAAAACAAGGTTCTGGATAGAACTAAAAAGGGTTCTATTGCTTGCTTCATATATGGCACCCCTAACTATTTTATAGTGTTCTTTGATCGGAACCCCAAGGGTTCTTCTTCACTGAACCAAAATTGGTTCTATATAGGGTTCTATATGGAACCAATTTCGGCTATATATAGAACATTAAGGGGTGGCATATATGAAGCAAGCATAGAACCCTTTTTGGTTCTTTCCAGAACTTTTTTTTCTAAGAGTCTTTTGCTCATTGCGCCCTGCATCCATCCCTCTCTCTCTCACAGATTAGCAATGATGTGGCTTTATACTTCCGGAATCCTGTAGGCAATTTGAAAATGACATACCCCTATCCTAATTTATACCCTGATCTGTAATTTCATCCACATTTGCTCTAGTTTGAGAATTCTTGGCTTTCCGATCTGAAAGCCTGCAATTAGTATATAATTCTTCGCAATTTTAGATGTCCTAATATGGTCTGTAATTTTTGCGTAAAATAGTTTCCAGCTATTTTAAGCATCAACATTGTCAAAGTTGTATGTACATAATAAATGGAAATATCAATGCATAGTTTTTAGCATACCATCTTGACTCGACGATAATTATATCTGTGTGGAGCCTACGCTGAATTAGCCTGAATTGCATGGTAACTGCTGCTTTAAATTTTAAAAAATTACTCATCATTTTCCCAAAGATTACCAAGATCTCGAGTGCACAATGTCATCAGCGTAATGAGGAGTAAACATTTATGCTAATAATCTACAATTTTTTCCATTCGCTATAAAAAGGGGAAATAAAGCAGAAATGTTCAGTCATATTCCGTGCTGATATAGCTGTGCTGTTATAGCACTTAACACTACATGGTCAACAGTTTATGGGATTCAAGTGCTCAACCTATGGCCATGCTTCAGGATGCTACTCTAATTTATCTGCCTCTATCTAAATCAGGGAATCTTTGAATCCTGACAAAGAAAGAGTCTGCGTGGTTCCTTTTTAGAGATTTAGGTAAGTATGTACGGAGCGTTATTTTATATATTTTTTCAGTTTATTTTTAAACTTGTACACGTTTTTGTGGGGGTCGGTAGCCTATTTAGTATACACCAGTATTTATTTAACTGATAGTTTAATACAGACATCAACATTTTTAGGCTATAACAATCAAACGGATAACACGGTAGTCGGTTAGTTAATGAATTAGGCCTATTCATTGAAATATTACAAATCTATTTTCAATTTAATTGGACAGCATATTTCTCATGCATTTCATCGCTGGAAATGCCAAAATTATGCACGCATATCAAACTGTAATTTGTTACAAGTAGCCTATTCTAGGCAACTGGAAAACAGAAATTAGACACATTTTAAACAAGGTAATTATGTGGCCATAATGTAACAAGCATTGTCATAAACGTCTCTAGGCCTGTAATGGGATTTTTGATTATTACAAATGTGTAGGCTACGAAAATTGAAAAACCAAGGATTCTCGATTATTATTCCGGAGACTATACTTACCATGTTATGTTACGACTGCTTCTACATCAGGAAATAGGTGCTCTATAGCCTATGGATTGGAAATGGACGGGGCATAGAATAGGCTAAGCCTCCTCTCGTTCTGTAATTTAACCGCAGCCTTCATTAATCTTACATTGTACTTTGCTCATTTTGAACCCTCTTCGCATAGACAATCCCGCGCTATACACCTGCAAGCAATTTACTAGCCCTACATGTCACAGAACAGCAGCGAGATGGCAGCTCACCTATTTAACTTTTTTCATTGCGCAGCAAATTTCTTTCAGTGCACTCTTTTGTTAACGCTGAAAGATTCTCCATGCGAAAAAAATGCTCATAATTACCCCAGAGATGGGAAACTGCATTAGAATAAATAAGGGCGAAATTACTGTAATTATGTTGGGTTTGATGGGCTCGGCTCGTAATCAAGGGGAGAATACAGTGAAATAGCACTGACCCTTTTGGATGTGCAGCTGCGCCTGGTCTTTTGGAGAGAGAGGGAGAGGAGATTTGTGTTGCAGACACCTTACACTTCTTTAGGTTTATTATTTCCAGGCTATATAGCTACTCCTCATAAAAAGTAGGCCTACTAATACCTAGTGAATGGAAAACATAACGATACATTTTTTTAACAGAGTAAACAAGGCACACGTTAGCCTATAATATTGTTGATCGACTAAAAATAAAATGATTATCCGTATTCGGCCCAATAGAGGATTTACCTGTTGACAAATGAAACCAAGACACACTTATTTTTGCTCCTTTTCCTGAACAATAATAATAATAATAATAAAAACATACAGTAAATGGCAACGTTATAATAACAGCAATGTGATCAGGTTGTACACTGAATCAAACAATAAATAAGGCATGCACATGGATGATCTGTGCATGTGTGAACTTTAAGGGTAATTTGTGGCGATGAGTTTGCACCAAGATTGCTGTGGTTTTCTCAAGGGATGGCTGGAGCCTTTTCTGCGCAGGCCAAGCCGGCTAACAAGAGAACATCCCCGCAGGTCACACAAACTGTGTCAAATGTGTTAGCTTAATTACTAGTCTAGCACAGAAATCTATTGGATTTTTTGCATTATTTAAAATAAGCAGAAACATTTTGTTTTGTCATCAACAACTTGAGGGACATAACACGCAGTTTTGTCAGCAGAATATTTTTTTCAGACACCACATATAGGCGACATTTATATTTCTAAATATGTATTTGAACTGGATCTGTAGGCCTAATATTTATGAAATGGACAACTGCGTGTAAACTGCATGGTGCATGCACGGGATGATATTTGCAGTCTATTGTCTACGGTAGGACTGTAGTGTTTTCACTCAATTGGTCCTTTCCTCAGCTCATCGGGTGCTTCAGAATTTTCTGTAAAAGCGCAGTTAAACCATCAACCCCAAACAAGAGGCCCTTTGAACTTTTCACTTTTACTTATCTACATTGAAACCCCACCCCCACCTCCTCGACCAACCAGTCTGTTTGCAGCACCTGCCTCTCGCCCAATTATTCACTTAACACACACCATTGCTCTCTCCTCTATTCATCGATGAAAACGGGGTTTGTTGGAACCACAGAAGCGAGAAAGGAGCTTATAGCGGCTAAATGAAACTGAAAAGAAACAAGCACTATATTGTTGAAGGAATTACAACGTTATAGAAACCGACACATGATTAATTGTGTCAACTCTGAATTGACATGTCTCCAGCATGGCGATATCCAGCACACAGTAAGATATTATGAAAAACTGATTGGTTTATCTATATCCAATAGGCCCCTAGGACCTATAATTTATAGAAACGCTGAAAAAGAATAATATTCATGGCTAAAAGCCTATTCCTAATCACATGTAGGCTATACGGCCAATGCTGCACATTGTAAACTAATGAAAATGAAATGAGTAACCATAGAGGCTTTATTTTATCACATTGTATCTTACCACTGCATTCGTTTTAAATATAAAGTCCAGAATAAATAGCTGTCACATCGCAGGCCTACATGGACTTGTTTTAGGGTTTAACTTTACTTTCTGATCGTTTCCACCGCCCCACTGGCTAGGCCAGCACCATGCCTAGAAACACAATATTTGAACGTATTAGGGCCTACAACACATAGTCTGTAAGGAGTCTGACACGTTATACTGTCCTTTTAAATCATAGTTTTACTGTTTTCAACAATATGTACATAACTTCAATAAAACAAAGCAATAAATTAAAGTGATCAATACAAAACTAAATATTTCTATAGACTGCTAAACACATTCATCTTAATGAACACATAAAAACCCTATTTCACAATGTATCATTAGGCTACAGCACAAACCAAAGCTGAAAAATTCATATTATTTCTTGTCCTTATGTACATCCGCCCGCGCAACACATAACAAACAATAACAAACCATATTTTCATCTTCGGGATCAACTTAGTGCTCTCCTCAAGCAGTCAATCGTCATTTAGACTTTTTCACATAACGTTTGGGGCTCCGTCGTAGAAGAGGAGTTTTGCTTGCATTAGAGCAGCATTTTTAACACGTTGTTGTATTTTCATAAGTCAAACACACCTGCATATTAAATAAACACACAGACTTAGAAAAAAACGAAATAATTTAACTTAAATTAACATACAAAACAGCATGGTAGCAACATGTGGCTTGCGCAATGGCGCAGGAACGAACTAAGGGACGGACTCGAGATTCGATTCCATGCCCATCAAAATGATAAGGCTATTCATTGGATTGGCTTACATTCATTGGTAAAAGTTATATTATAGACCAATGGTGGTTTTGTCTGTTTGAAAGCTATGTTTTAAGGTCATGGTCAAATCACTATGTTGACCTTCGTTGGAGATGCATGGCCTACATCTGATAGGCCTTGGTAACATGTGGCTTCATAGGCCTATTTTTATCATAATTGGGATAAGAAATGAAGCAAATCTTAAAATCAAACATAGGATACATAAATATAGCCTACTCTCACTGACCTGTTACAGCTCAATATATTTACTTTAACACATAGCCTATTAAAATGACACAAAAGATAATAAGAGCAGCTTGAGGACCCATTTTTCATATCAATTTCCGGTGTCTTTCGGGGACATGAAAGGACTTGTTGCCCTTGGGCGCAGACGGTGCCTTTTCAGTCTCTCGGCTCCCAGGGCTGTTGTTTTCTGTCCCCTTGGTCAGTATGAGGAGGCCGATATGTCAGCTGGCAACTTTGGGAGCAAACTCCGGATTACATCTGTGCATGGCTGCAGCGGGCCAGTGCGAGGCCATGCTGGGTGATTGACCCAAAATCTCCTGATATGGGCCATGGTGGTATAGAGGGCGGGGCAGGTCTTTTAGCTCACTGTTATGTTCACATGAGTTGCGGTTGCTGCATAGACTCTTGGTGTGCAGTTGGATACCATGAGGTGTAACTTGGAATGTAAGACCCTGGTGTAACCACGGATGTTTTCACGGTGGTCGGTGAGCTCCAAACCGGTGATACCGGAGAGCCAGTCGAAGGTACGCGACCATTAAACTGGGCTAAAGCGTTGTTGTCAATTGTTCCACCACCTTGCTTCATCAGTTTCTTGAACTTCGATCGCTTATTTTGAAACCAAATCTTTACCTGAAAAGAGAGACAATCAAGGTCATTAAGATTGCCTAGTTGGGAAATTTCAAGAAACTCTTGACCAGCGGACAGTAACGCACCATTTTGATTTGGAATGTCAAAATAATGTTTTGGTAAAAGCCTCGATTTCTTCCCACAAAGGGTCATCTACATTTGTTTTTGTTTTATTCACACCAACAAATAATTGCAAGAAGAGATGCTTGCTGAACATGGTTTTGCCATTATGGGCCAATTAAATTAAAAAGTAATGCTACCCAGAAGTATGTATTCATAAGCCCAGCCTCGAAATATTTGTACACTTTTTCATAGAATATCAGCTTGATGATAATCAATATGAAACATTTGATAAAACCCACATTTATTCAAAACACGAGGACAGTGGTCTATAACACAACCAAAAAGAGAATAAATAGCCAATGTAACCAATTGGCCTACAATTGTTTAACGTGGTCAAAAGTACATTAAAATGCAAGCATTAAATAAAAGTAAAGGTAGCAAACGTTGACTTGCCTGTGTTTGCGTGAGTCCCATTGAAGCTGCGAGCTCGGCTCTCTCTGGCAGTGCCAAATATTGAGTTTGTTGAAATCTTCTGTTTAGAGTCTGTAGCTGCATGCTGGAATAGATAGTCCTTGGTTTGCGAATCTTTTTTCCTTTCCCATTGAACCGTACCTCTCCGCCTTCTACAACTGTGTTCTTCTCTGTTTCTGGTGCTGAGAAGGGGAGAAAATAGCTAAATTACTCAGGAGACAGCTCGCCAACGTCGCTGCACAGCAATGTGCATCACAGTGCAAGTTTTACAGGCTGTAGTTTAGGTATAATTACCCTTAATTGCGTACATTGTTTATAGCATTACGCAATAAATAATTACCGAGCTTAATACCCCAACATCTGGGTTGCTTTACCAATCCAACGTTTGCTTGCTGGACCGAAAACACAAACCAAAAGGTTCCAAGAAGTTTATAGAGCCAAAAAGGATGAAGTTGAAAGCTTACCTGTATCTTCTAACTGTGTCTGTGTTAGTGCCGAGCTGTTTTGGTACGACTGCACTGTGCTGAGATATGGACTTGAGGAATGGCTGCCGACGGAGTTAACGTATGGATAACCTAAAGATCTAGGAAAAGATGAGGCTGGACTGTACGAGCTCTCGTGTTGAGTATGACCAGCAGAATGTAAACAGTGCATGGAATAGTGTCCGTGAGACATTGAGGAAGGCGACATTTGTTGACTCGGTGGCCCAAATTCCATGAAAACGGGTTTTCCTGTGACAGGGCTATTAAGACTTTCTGGTATTGTAGTCATTGTCATCTCTTCTTGCGGATCTCTCCTCTTCCTTTTTTGTTTTCTTCTATGATCTCAGTGAAGGATGGATCCCAATTTAAGCTGTACTGATTTTTTCTCTTTCCATTCATAAGAAAATGTAGTTTGTCTCTGTGAAAAGTCTAGGTATGATGCAGTGGATCTAGACAAACTCGCTCAAAGGTTTGAATCAGGGATTCATGAATATTCATCAAAGACGGTCGCTGATTGGTCCACTCTATCCAAGAAAGATGCCGATTGGCGATCCTGAGGTTGGGTCCTTTGGACCTGATAAACTCAAGAAAAACAACAAAACCTAAGATTCAGTCCTGAGATGTCAATAAAAAAAATAGTGCTTAAATAGCAGGGAAAGGTATTAGCAAAATAGACACTGAAATCCTAAATATCTGCTTTAAAAGAAACAACACACAATTAAATCCAGCCTATTTTAAATAATACTAATACTAATACTACTACTACTAATAATAATAATAACAATAATAATAATAATAATAATTCAATTGTTGCTAATAAAGAAATAGCCTATTTTATTATAAATCACACAAGCAGGCTATGGTTAGATCCTGTTGTGTCGAAAGGCCTGTTGTTCATTTAAATATTAAGAAACAGCCTGTATTATTATTATTATTATTATTATTATTTAAGAACTGTTTCATACAAATTAATCACACTACAACAAAAAATAATAATGTTCAGAGATAGCAGTTGAATACATTGAAGTGTAGCTTTGAGGCGTAATAGGCCTATTTAACAGAAAAGTTATGTTTGATTTCTCATTAGATATTATTTCAATATCTCAAAACAAACTGTAATAGATTGACTCATTATTGACAGAGTCTTTTGGTGTTCACATGCACAGATGTATTACTTACAGGTCTATTTGATCAAATTCCAGTCTCAAGTGCTCTGAGCCACAGCTGAAGCAAGATGAATTAGCATTACACTAATGTTTAATTTTCATACGCATAATTAGCCATATATTTAACACTCGCAATGGCTCATGGTCTCAAATATCTGAGTCCTGGTTGAATTGATAAATTCAAGCAATGACGAACCTATGTTACATGCGTAAATATATTGTTGTGAAAAGAAACACTTTGTTAAACAATATTTGTAAAACCATTGGGCTGTCTCTGCAACATTTCTCCATAGGCTATGGCCTTTTATTGCTCTATTCTCCACATGTGCAATCATTTCAAGACCAGTAACAAATGGCCTCGAAGTAGCCTATATAACAAACTGTTATGTGTGGACTGAGTCAACCATATAGTCTTCAATGTTTTTGGTGCGGGAGAGATTATTATGAACATGATGAACGTGCGTTATCAACCTACAAAACAGGCTAGATTGGCTAGATTGTCAACTGATGTAAAACACTACACCCCTGGCAAATCTCCAAATGTTTAATTTGTGGGTTATCAAACGAAATGATTGAAACATATCATTCATTTGAGGCTGCTGTTGCAGCATGGTAAAGCAATGTAACCGGTTGTGTTGAGAGTGGACAATGGTGTGATTATATTTATTATTTATACCTTAATTTCAAATTAAATATCACCCTTTTCCAAATTCTTGTCCAGTACATTTTCAATAGGAGTGCATTATGCTATAGCTTTGCTATAATACATATTGGGTGTCCTTTGGCTGACATAAATTTATTGCCCAGCTCTCACAATATACTATACTCAGTTGCCATTAATGGGAAGTAAATAGTTTATATAATACCTTATTAAATATGGAGCATGCAGACCCATGCTGTCAGTCATGCAGCCTGCACCTCCTCTGTAGCTATTAGTGCCTATTAGCTGGCCCAGCAGTTGGTAAATCCGTCGGCCTAGAAGATCATATTTTGTCGTGAAATTCAAACAAATACTTTTCTATTAACATTTTCTATTTACTCTGTAACATAATAATATAGGCTAGTTTAATCGTAAAACAACCTAATATTAAACATACTCATTTACAATTAACATATTCCCAGCGAGGTTGGTGGGGGGTGCGGCCAGTTTCCCAACACGACTGTAGCCTATGTAGACATGAACAATGATTTTCAGAGAACGTTTGACTTAACCGAATGATTAGGCCGTTTCCCTTGGTTATTGGCTCAGTTTTCGAAGGACAGTTTGTTCAAAAAACACGCTGATCCATAGGCTATAACAGGCACGTTGAACAGTTGACAGTATGGTTACAGTAAGAATAAATGAGCTCCACATTTCACTCAGCATTGAGATGAAGTGTTAACGACGATTAGTCATCATTTTCACTTACTTAATATCGACAATCATGTGATGAAAAAGAAGAAAATACATCCCCAATATCGGAGATCAGAAAAACTCCATAGCACACCACTCATTGAGGGTGAGGAAGAAGCAGCAAGCATCCAGATCTTCATTTTATTTTTCAATGTGGCCTATGTTGAGTCCTTCTGCTGTGGATGAGCCGAAAGCAAAAACACCTCTAGCCTGTTCCCCAGGCAGCTCAAACTCCCCACCTGAATAACAAATTAAAGGCAGTTAAATTCCGTCACTGTGATTATCAAACTAATTACATAATTGAACTCAAAGCAGAACAAGCAACTTACGAATGTGTTTTGAAAATGCAAGCGCTGACATCATGGTGAGCAATATCTAGTCTGCGATGTACATCTAACAGTGGATCTCTGGATTTGAAGAATTCTATAAAATATTAACGCTTATAAGGATAACTGCGATTCACTCCTTTAAAATTGCCCAATTTAAAGCAATTTATTTCTGGAATTGCATTCGAAAAATACTTAAAGGGTTCCTCTATCAACAGCGAAAATGATAATAGTAGTACAACCAATAATTATCATCATCCAGAACAGAGGACAGATTTTTATGGGCACTTGGTGGGTGCGACTGATAACTGTCATTATTTCCCCCCGATTATAGTATCTGCAAACTGGAATTCTGAAGATGAACATGCGTGTTCTAAGCAATAGGCCTACATTTCAGACCATTAACAGATGGAGCAAAGATTTAATTCTAAGGAAAAAAGCATGACAAAGAGAAATAATCACTTATGCATTTCACTGAAGAAAATGCCAAGTAGGCCTAATCTAAAACATAGTGATATTTAGATATAATAACATGCATAAGTCTTTACTATTAATATTGCCTTTCTCAAATGGCATTGTATCTCCCTTTGTTTACAATAATATTTCATTTGACAAAATCCCCAATAGCCTCAAAAAGGGCAAATATTTATTTGCATTTCATGTGACTAACTCATTCATTATTTTCAACCTATATTTTGATTAAGAATAACAAAGAACAAGAGAGGATTTTAAAAAATGCAATACTATTATAACAATCAAACTAACTGCAATTCCAAATTGAAATATCATAGCTTTTAGGAACATGCCTTTACATTCTTGGCTCCTGCAGATGGAGGTACCTTGTAATGGCCAGTCTTACAGGATTTCTTGATCTTCCGATGGAATCATGGCATTTCTCTTACTGGCCTACACTAAAAACAAAGCTCTATGTGCATGGAAGCATCAGTGAGAGAGAGAGTTTAAGGAGACAGGACTCATTAGCAGTGAGTGGCTCTATGGCTGAGTGTGTTTTAACACCTGCTGCACTTCACCTGAGGGTTAGCAGCCAGTGCTGAGGGTCAAGGGTGGAGGGAGCAGGGCCTGAAGTGTCACAGACTTCATTTCAGCCTTCTGATGGAAAACCCTCACTAACTACCCCTTCCAACCTAAATTTGAACAGTCGGCAAATATTAATGTTGTGGCTCTGGAAGAAATTCGTTTTACTAATGAATCTTCTCAGTACCTATGGGGCTTGCTAAACTAATTGACTTATTTTGCTTCAGACTTTACAAGGTCCATGGTAAATGGGAGTAAATGTCAATGATTAATTACTGTTGATGGTGGCACAGGATACTCTGTTTTATTTCATTTCCTCTGTTGAAGGGAGGGAGACACCCTATCCATGGCAAATCTGACCCATGAGTTGTACAGCTGATATGCTGAATAACTTAACTCTCTAAGATGACCATCCATTGCAGATGCAAATGTTGTTTTCATGAGGTGACAGTTTATTATGAAGAATATCTGAATAATGTTGTCAAATGCAGACAGTATAATGCTTACTTGTTTTTGTTCAGTTTGACTAAATAATGTTCAACAACATTGGCATAACATGCTGGACAGAGTGATACTATATGGATATCTACAGAATACTTACTTATGTTAAATAGGAAGAGGAGACAAATATGTCCCGTTTCAAAACATTCACAAATTGGTTCCATGTTTTCTTAAAGATTGCATGATCAATAACAGTGGTTGAGTGATCGTGATGTATATCCCTTCCAAGTTCATTCTTCTTCTTTCCTGTGTACTGCATTTCCTGCTTCTTGTTCCAATGAATGTGAGTCTCTTGATGTGTAGTACACAGTTCGCTGTGTTCTGGACATAATCTTTCTGTTTATATGAAGATGTAGTTTCTGCAAATATATCCACACTGTACATTGCTAACAGGCCAGGAGTACTAGAGACTGCTCTGAACAACCACTTTGTTAATCACATTTATTATGAGAAAATTGAAAATGTCATAATTTGTTATGCATGTATTTGATATACTTTGTCATCAATGAATATTGCATTCATTATTTGTACTGATGCTGTCTTTATGCAGCATTTAAAAAAGATGAACTGAACAGTAACTTCATGATGCATTTGCCAATAATAGCAAGACATAAATGACTGTATATTTCTCTAAAATCTGCAATAATGCATTGTTTTATCAGAGTTCCAATACTATTGACCAGTGATTAATATCTGTCTGATGTCTAAAACATGCTGTTGATAAAGAAAATGGTAACTTAACAAAATATGATCAATCCAATGTGAACAGATCCTCGGGATGGTATTTCCCCTGGTTCCTTCTCTGCCCTTGGAGGTCCTTGCCTTCTTGTAATTTGCTGCTTCGCTGGGCACCAACTAGAGGAATTAAGTCAACTTTAGAGGTCTGTTTTCCTGTTCAATTTAGCATCAAAAAGTGAATTGCTTTGGATTTACTGAATGTTACATTGTAAACAGATACTGAATTATGATGTAAAGGAAATTAAAATTCAATACAATTGAGAAAGTGCTTGAACTATTATGTTCTTTATAAAAATGCTTATTTGTTAAGAAATGATACCAAACTGAACAAGGTACCAACTATCAATTGTCCTTTATTTCAGTTATTTCAGACAGAAGGCATTATACATTATTTACATCTTCTCAAATATTAAACTGTATAGATTAGTGTATCACAATTGTATTACAATATAAAGAGTGAGGATTCAGTGCAGTGTACCTTCTCTGATCTGCAATGTCAGTGAGTCACATCTGAACTAGAGAGCACATCCAGACAGCCTTGTACCCTTAACAATCAATTCTAGGTTTTTGATTCAGTCCAAGTGGTTAATGAAACTGGGGAAATGAATGATATTCATCATATTATGCATGCTTCATTTATATTTCTTAGGCTGCGTTTAGACAGGCAGCCCAATTCTGATCTTTTTTTCACTAAATGGTCTTTTGACCAATCAGATCAGCTCTGAAAAATATGTGATGTGAAAAGATCTGATGTGATTGGTCAAAAGACCAATTAGTGGAGGAAAAAATCAGAATTGGGCTGCCTGTCTAAACGCAGCCAAATAAACTCAAACTCCTACTCCTCGATAGCCATTGGCTGGACTGGATGAGTTGTTGGCTTTATTGAGCCAGTTCTCCAGAGGGACATAAAGCCAAGCTGGACTTGTTGCTCCAGGGTGAATCAAGAAAGACCCAGCAATCACACTGTGAGTCTGTCTGAGTTTCTGCTCTTACATCTGTCTGAGGCACTTCCTGATTTTTTTATTTATTTTTTATTTCACCTTTATTTAACCAGGTAAGCCAGTTGAGAACAAGTTCTCATTTACAACTGCGACCTGGCCAAGATAAAGCAAAGCAGTGCGATAAAAACAACAACAACATAGAGTTACATATTGAATAAACAAAAACAAAACGTACAGTCAATAACAGAATAGAAAATCTATATACAGTGTGTGCAAATGTAGTAAGTTATGGAGGTAAGGCAATAAATAGGCCATAGTGCAAAATAATTACAATTTAGTATTAACACTGGAGTGATAGATGTGCAGAAGATGATGTGCAAATAGAGATACTGGGGTGCAAATGAGCAAAATAAATAACAATGTAAATAACAACATGGGGATGAGGTAGTTGGGTGGGCTAATTACAGATGGGCTGTAGTGCAGTGATCAGTAAGCTGCTCTGACAACTGATGCTTAAAGTTAGTGAGGGAGATAAGTGTCTCCAGCTTCAGAGATTTTTGCAGTTTGTTCTAGTCATTTGCAGCAGAGAACTGGAAGGAATGGCGGCCAAAGAAGGTGTTGGCTTTGGGGATGACCAGTGAGATATACTTGCTGGAACGCATACTACAGGTGGGTTAGATAAACTCCAATCAATAATAAAATGACACCAAACAAGCACTGCATGGCTCTTAAAATCTCAAAGCGGTAACACTGTCTCTATAAATCTGTATTTGAAATAGTCAGTATCTCAACATCTGCTCAACTGTTGTTTTTTTGCGTGTTTTTTTGTGTGAAAATTATACACAAAATAGCATCTGTCAAAGGTTGAATAAATATGCAGGTTTTTCATCCAGGGTTTTCGAAGATTTGATTTGAAGCTTTCCCAAGCATATAATGTGACTTTTAGACATATTTTCATTGTTATTTCAAGGTTGAGTATTTGCCAGGCTTGGCTGGTGGAATTTTAGCAGAGTACCACATCAGTCTTGGAAGATCAGCCAGACATAATTGTCTCCAGACATTGCAAGTAACTGACACCTGCACACTGAGAAATACTACATAGACAGACTGACTTCCCATTTGCCATCTTTTTCAAAGGGTTTTTCTAAGAGAAGGCTCATATAGGCATCATATTGGAGTTGTCCAAAGCCCTATCCTGCACTAAACCACTGAAGTGCTTGGACATTTTATGTTGGAGCAAAATAAGTTAAACGAATACAGCTAGCTACATACTTTCTTAAAATATTATGATATTCTCTGACATGAAAAAGGATAAATTGGAAGTCCCTCTGCCCCCTCGCCTCTGATGATCAGTCCAACTCCCTCACCTGAGAATCTGAAAAGCCAAGGGTCACAATGTGGCAACCCACAATGGACTCTGGGTAAAACGCTGCACCCCATTACTGCAGCAGCAGGGGTCAGTGGGTGGTGGCAAGCCTCCAACCCGCCTGAAATTGGCCACAAAATGACCAATTACCTAAAAGTATAGCTGAAAAAAGGGGATTTCGAAAAATATGTTGGTTACTTAATTCAGTTAAAATAAAAAAGAAACCAGTCTTACATTGACACTTTTGATGTTTTACAGTTCTAGCTGTTGGCTTGCAGTTGAAAATAACTGGGAATCCAAATCTTCAGACTAATCAGAAACAGGGCTGTCACCAGGGTTTGAGTTTTAGTGAGGTCCTGCATTTCTATAGGCCTACCGTCAAAAACCTTTAAAATGTTATTTGGAGAACAGCAAAAACAAGCAAATATGACACCAGCCATTATCACCTTGGTTGCGGCGTCTCTAGTTGCCTACTTAAGCTGCCGCCGAGCTGGGGTAGTTTGTTTCATGTCTCAGGCCATCGGCCTGTGCCGCGAGAGGGCGGAGCTAGCCGTTTGAGAGAGAGGTGAATGTGCTGCTAAAATGGCAAATCGGGAGGCAAATTCGGACGAAGCAGGCGAACATAACCAACTAACCACTGTTCATGATTCCACTCGTTCTCAGAGGCAGGCACGATTAGAACTCAGTCAGATCAAGAATAGCCCAAGCGTTCTGAGCTTTGGTCAACGTTGGGAGCAATATTTAGATGTTGACTCGTAATTCAATTTCTTTATTGTGTACAATATGTATATTTTTTATAATGTCTTTTTTTTATATACATATATTTTTTTCATTACGGAGGTCCGGACCTCGGTGTCCTCGTATGTAGTTACGGCCATGATCAGGAAATCAATCCATGAGTTGTCAATAAAGAGAGCCATTGGGAGTGAAATGTGATTAACTGTGGGGTTTTCATGATCTTAATAAAATGAATGAAAGCAAAGATTTTTCATTTTAGGAGAGGGGCAAATCATACACAGGATAATGTGACGGGGTAAACTATTTGTTGAATTTTCTGTGACCCATGTGAAAACAATGCTTAATTAAATGGATGCAAATGGATGAATTATTTCCTCACAAATGGGAATCATGCAAATTTCCTAATTAAGTCATTTGCCATGGAGGACTAGGCTGCTGCCTGGAGTTCAGCTGCCTGGGTGCCTTCATCTGTCGCCTCTTTCTAGATTTTGTTAAGAGTTAAGTCGCCAACAAAGACAGGAAGGAGGTCAGCACTCAACCAACACCTGAATGTGCTCCCTTTTTTGTGTTCCCCTTGATCCCCACAGTCCATGCCTGTCATTAGTCTTAATGATGGAAAATTGTCATGTTGATACAAGTCTCTTACTCTCCCTCTCTTCTTTGTATAAGTAGTAGGTGGAAGCTCCATTTGTTACAAAGTTCTTTGTGACTAAAAGCCGTGGACAGTGCATTTGTGCTGGGGAAGAGAAAAGGCTCTAGATGCTCTTTCCATAGCTGGGATAATTATTCCTACTGTGACCTTAATGATTCGCACTGTTCCCCCTGCATTTCATCCATGTGCCAGGCCCTCAGTGGAGCCCCGAGTCAGGGAATATGAAAAACCCATATAATGAAACCATTTTGGCTGATGGAAAAAGGCTACTGAAGCTGCACTTGCTACAAAGACTGCTCAATTATATGAGTAATTGTGATAATTTCCCTTCCATTCATGGCTCTTTCTGAAAGGTAAAAAACAGAGACGCTGAAAGGGAAATTACTTGGACAATATAGAGTGTGAAATGGCTACAACAGAAAAGATGACTGTAAGAAAGTGTAGGACTATAAATAAATATGTTAAGTAGGGCCATATAAATACACCTCAAAAGCTAGCAAACAAAGACATAAATAAACACGCACACTCTCTCCCTCACACACACAGACATACACAAATACATATGTAGACAAATTACCATTGAATAACAACATAAAAAAGTAGATATGCAGCTGCCTGAAAATTAAGCCTCTTTCTCCTTCCTATTGACAAAATTTCAGCTCCTGCAAATGCACCCTAGTAGTTGGCTATCATTTGTTGTTTTGTGACAGGAAAAGGATAATTACCTCTGAGATGCAGGACGACTGACATGACCTTTAGCCTTTGTCACCGATGCAGGAGGCTTGATAGAAGCCTGAGGAATAATTTAGTGCTTTGGCTTTTCTTTATATTGCAGAACACATTTTGTTCAATGGAACACAGGAATAGCAGTGGTGTAGAGTGCATCAAACCCAGGGTGTTCATAAATATGATGTTCCCTTTCCTATCAACTCTGCCTTTTCGAAAATCTCTGAAATGCATTAAAATGCCAATTTTATCACACTAGCAGACAGGAGAGACAGTGAAATATGCATTACTTTTTGTTTCCCAGTGGGGGTCGGATTAAACATTTCCTCCCCACAGAAAAGATAGAAAAGATTCTTGGCAAGCAGGAGCCAGCCTATAATTTCAATCTCTGTGGAGAAAAAAATTCATTGTGCTACTGTAAACGGCCAACATACATCTTGACAACGGTAGACCTTCTGAATTCAGGGATCATCATTTCATACAGTGCACCTTTATTCTTTGGAAAAATGCTTGAAAAGAAGTGCATGATCCACAAAGCAAATTGAAACAATTTAGAGAAAATTATTCAGCGGAATAAATAAATGCATGCTCTCCTCAGAATAATAATATAATATAATATAACATGCCATTTAGAATCACATTGCCCTGTTCAGACTGAACAAGTAAACAATAAATACAATGTTCACATGTATTGCCAGTGTACCCTATATTCTGTAAATGTTAAACTGTTCAAACCAAATGTTATAACACATTGTGTGATTGAGCAATAACTATCCCACTGCTATCAATGGTTGATTAGTGTTTCTTATTATTTTGTCAGACTAGCTGACACCTGGATGTTGTCCATTTTGGGATGTTAGTATACCCCCACAAAACTGCAATTTATTCAGACAAACCTTAAACTGTTTCCACATGTATGGCTGCTGACCCCTCAGGCCCTGCAATCTGGGATAAATCTTTCCAGGCAAGGCGAGGAACATTACAGCCTGGCAGCTCAAATACTTGTATCACACTCAAATGATGAGTCTCTGTCACCAACCATGTCATCAGCTTCATCCCAAACCCCCAATAACTTCTGTCCCATTGAGCAGCCTGTGTGCTGCTTCGCCAGCCAGTCAGAGACCCCCTGGTCCCACCTGATTGTGCCTCTGATGACATGGAGAGGGGTGTCCAGCTCAAAGGCACCAATAGCCTAGTCCCGCCACCAACACTCAGCTCCCAGCATCCCCCAGCAGCCTCCCGCAGCGCTTCTCCTGACAGCCACCAGAAATGACTCCAACTTGTCATGTCGCCATGGTAATAGTCCAGAAACAGAAAATAGCACAAAGGCTGGGCATGCTCAAGCAGGAATGCAGAAATGAAAAGCCTA
Organism: Coregonus clupeaformis; assembly: GCF_020615455.1. NCBI lineage: Eukaryota > Metazoa > Chordata > Actinopteri > Salmoniformes > Salmonidae > Coregonus > Coregonus clupeaformis. The sequence continues at coordinate 21,300,569 of NC_059214.1, read as the reverse complement.
TGAGAACACTGACGTTTACAATGTTCACAATTTGAAGAAATAGAGAGCCTTGAAGCCATACAGTATTTCACCTATGGGCTGCGAAAAGCTTGTATAATATTTTTTTTGCCGTTGTTGACTTTTATGTTTAAATTCAAAGCTGTCATACATTATATAGGGGAGATCGGGTATGGTTGTAACACTCTCAACATCTTCAATCGGGAACAAGCTAGGATAATGTGACTCACTGTGCACACTTTGGCCTATCTGTCCCGAACCCACATGCAAGCAGGGAGGTCTTTGTAAAAAACGGCACATTTTATTAGCAAAAATCTGTTTTTGAGGTGGGAAAGTAATATTTTTGAAGGAATATGTATTTTTGATAGCACTGGCTGCATTGAACTTAGAATTACCAAACTTCAATCTGGTGTATCACCAGTCTTTGGAGATATATTTGATGCTAGTTGTCCATGCTAAAGTTGGAGCATTAAGCTAAAATGTGGAGCAATGTAATGGCTGCTAAGGTTGGGGTGAGTTGTAACACAAAATGTTACAACTATCCCAAGTTAGATGTGGGTGCAGTGCTTTGAAGCGCACAAAGTTGTAGGCCCACAAAGGATGCACTCCTGGAGGACAAGTGTACATGTTTCACAACTGTGAATCTGAGGGGAGGCTTCCTATGGGTGTACACACACACACACAAACTTGCAAAGTCAAGTGTGAAAACACACAAACAATATAACAATGATTGGTTTAATTCAGCTGTTTGCGTAATAAATTTTTTGTTTCATTAGACCTTGTGGTTTGTGAGTTAAGTCATTTATGGGTTAAGAATAGTGCCACATAATGTGTTATAAATGGCAATGTTCTTCTGATATTTGTTCAAATGCTCAATGAAGACATGTATTGCTAAGTTGCAGGTTATGATTTAAGTATTTTCAGAAAATTTTATATTTCAACCCAAGCAGTATTACAACTGACCCGGGAGGTGGGGTAAATTATAACATTTCACTCCTTGTATTTGAGACAAAGACACACCTTGTCTGTTTGATTTAGAAAGATAATACCTGTACCTATTTGTAACAGACAAATGGAAGTTGTTTGTATCACATTTGACTGTAGTAGCATAAACAAACTCTGAAAAATTGACAAAAAGGTGAAAAGTGTTACAACTGTATCCAGTCTCCCCTACTGTAAGTCTCGACTCTCATGACTCTAACACTAATGGGGGTAAATCAAAACAGTATTTGATATTTCCAGGCCACTGCTGACTTGTAACACTACCTGCTACCTCTACCTTGGCTTGCCTGACATTCATTGATGATTGAGATAAATGGTTGACTCAAAGTGAAGGAAACAAAGAAATTGTCCCTGTATGAGAAAATCAGTAGTTGTCATTTTGTGGAGGGATTTTCATATATCAAAACTGGCTTTACACACAAATTCCTGCACACATGTAATTCCTAAATGGGTGTAATGAGCAAGATCAACCAACCACCACTGCATCATCCCATCAGTGACCCTCATGTATGACTCCAGACAGACATGACAGACCTTATGACACAGGTGGTTTGACTTTGACCTACCATGATTGGTCATCATACCCCATCAGGCAATGCAAACCAGACCATCTATACCTTAGCACTGTCACACAGACAGGTAGCCTACTATTAAACCTATTCCTGAGGTTAGGGTGTTTACTAGTCATTCCACGATTTCCTTTGAGCTTGGGCATCTATCCAGAGAAAGCTCACCAGCAGCAAGGGGTTTTAAGGTGTCCCTAATGCACTCTGTGGTCGGCAAGGCTGTCAGGAATTGTAATAAATGTAGGGAACACTGCGAGAGGAAAGTGTTGCTGTCTCAATAGAGTGACACAGACAGGCCAAGGCTGTCAATGGAGCCCCTAATGACAGAGTAAGATAATGACAGACCCCAGTCAGAATCAGCAGGAAGAGGAAGATCAATCTGCAGCGGGAGAGGGGGGGTAGCGGTAGGCTCTTTCTTTTCTATTTTCTCTGTTCTAGCTCATCTCATACATATCTATCTGCTGCAGCTGGCCCCCACAGTGGCGAGGGAGCTCTGCATTAAGCACACAGCGGATCAATAACCATTACGACTCCTCCACAGCCTGACACATAGCAGGGACATGCTTGACATTTCACTCAGGACTGCATTGATCCCAGCACACAATATTCCAGCCTCCAGTTTGTGCCTGAGCCTGGGGTCTGGCTGGAATTGAAAAGCGAGGGGGTGGGGGTGTAAAATGGCAGAGGGAGTAGCTAACCAGCTGCCAGCGTACAAGTAAACAGCACACCCCTCTGTGCATTCCTCGTTTTCAATCTACTGTTTTTCCTGCCACTACTGGCAATTCAAGAACTGGATCAAAGCTTGACCTGTGTAGGCTATGTTATGTATAGGATACATATGCAAACACTGTATATGTATGAATGTGTATGAGAGAGAGAAATAGTTACATTGACATCATTGTCGATAACATCTCCAGTTTGAAGTGGCCGTCTGGAAATCCAGAGGCATAAAAAACAAAAACATTTGGAGCAATTAAAAAAGTGGGAGTTTCCGAGAAACCTTTCACAAGATAAACATACAGAAAAAGCAGACAACATAAAATGAGAAGCAATTTAGGCTAATTTCTTTTAAATCGTCCTTAGAGACCCAAGATGGTATCTCCCAGGTCAGTCTGCTCTTGTAGTGTTATCATGTAAAACAGAGGTGGTAGTGATGCAAAAAGTAAGCTATAAGCTCTCACAGTCTCACATCAGAATTAGACATTCATCCATGTTTCTCAAACGTCACATTTCGAAGTGTTTAAGGTTAAGTTCAGGCATTAACTCTAAATGTTTAAGGTTAGTGTTAAGTTTAGGCATTAACTCCACATTTTTAAGGTTAGACATTAACTCCGAATGGTTAAGGTAATGGTTAAGGTTTGGGATAAGCTTAAAACAAAAATATCAAAAACAACTTTCTATCGCTGGATTCAAATATGCAACATTTTGAACTACCTACTTGAAGGTAACTGTGCTCACTGTTGCCCCTAGTGGCCGGTTTCCACGTAATCTCCCAAAGTCCTCAGACATGGATTGTTGTCGAATACTAACTTGTATCACTGCATTAAATAAGACCTTCACATGAACCATTTAAAGTATTTATTTACATATACAGTGCCTTCAGAAAGTATTCACACTCCTTAACTTTTCCCACATTTGTTGTGTTACAGCCTGAATTTAAAATGGATTAAATTGAGATGTTTTGTCACTGGCCTACAGACAATACCCCATAATGTCAATGTGGAATTATGTTTTTCAAAATGTTTACAAATTGATTAAAAATGAAAAGTCTTGAGTCAATAAGTATTCAACTGCTTTGTTATGGCAAGCCTAAGTAAAAATGTGCTTAACAAGTCACATAATATGTTTCATGGACTCTGTGTGCAATAAAAGTGTTTAACATGATTTTTGAATGACTACCTCATCTCTGTACCCCACACATACAATTATATGTAAGGTCCCTCAGTCGAGCAGTGAATTTCAAACACAATTCAACCATAAAGACCAGGGACGTTTTCCAATGCCTCGCAAAGAAAGGCACCTATTGGTAGACGGGTAAAAAAAAGCAGACATTGAATATCCCTTTGAGCATGGTGTTATTAATTATACTTTGGATGCTGTATCAATACACCCAGTCACTACAAAGATAAAGGCATCCTTCCTAACTCAGTTGCCGTAGAGGAAGGAATCCACTCAGGGATTTCACCATGAGGCCAATGGTGACATTAAAAAAGTAACCAAGTTTAATGGCTGTGATAGGAGAAAACTGAGGATGGATCAACAACATACTCCACAATACTAACCTAATTGACAGAGTGAAAAGAAGGAAGCCTGTAATGAATAAAAATATTCCAAAACATGCATCTTGTTTGCAACAAGGCACTAAAGTAATACTACAGAAAATGTGGCAAAGCAATTCACTTTTTGTCCTCAATACAAAGTGTTATGTTCGGGCCAAATCCAATACAACACATTACTGAGTACCACTATCCATATTTTCAAACATAGTGGTGGCTGCATCATGTTATGGGTATGCTTGTAATCGTTATGGACTGGGGAGTTTTTCAGGATAAAAAAGAAACAGAATGGAGCTAAGCAGAGGCAAAATCATAGAGGAAAACCTGGTTCAGTCTGCTTTCCACCAGACACTGGGAGATTAATTCACCTTTCAGCAGGACAATAACCTAAAACACAAGGCCAAATCTACACTGGAGTTCCTTACCAAGAAGACAGTGAATGTTCCTGAGTGGCCAAGTTACAGTTTTGACTTTAATCTGCTTGAAAAGGTTTGAAAATGGTTGTATATCAATGATCAACAACCAATTTGACAGAGCTTGAAGAATTTTGAAAAGAATAATGGGCAAATATTTTACAATCCAGGTGTGCAAAGCTTTTAGAGACTTACCCAGAAAGACTCAGCTTTAATAGCTGCCAAAAGTGATTCTAACATATATTGACTCAGGGGTGTGAATACTTACGTTAATTTGATATTTTCGTATTTCATCTTCTATACATTTGTTAAAAATTCTAAAAACATATTTTCACTTTGTCATTATGGCATATTGTGTGTAGATGGTTGAGAGAAAAAAGTATATTTAATCCATTTTGAAATCATGCTGTTATACAACAAAATATGGAATAAGTCAAGGGGTATGAATACTTTCTGAAGGCACTGTACTTTATATCAGGAACTTGACATGTTAAAGGAATATGAGATATTATATTTTTTCTAGTCCATCATTGTTCCATGTCTATGTCTTTCATACATACTCATGTTTATTTTTCCATTCAATGGATTCTCATGTGCTATTTTCATTATGGCATACAAATAATTACATGAAACTGCATGTAATTTGTTTATCTTGCATTGGCAGGATGGGACATCAATGAGCTTTTTAATAGCAAAAGACAAGCCTATCCTTTCCAAGACCTATCTGTATATCAATGCAACACAATAGGCGGTGTGTTCCCCTGTTTCTATACGCACATCGCTTTATTTAAACGAAAAAGATCTCATAACTCCACTGCCAGACATCACTGTTCCTGGGGTTGATTCCTAAATTGCGCTGCCATAATGGAGAGAGGGGATTTCCCAGCCAGAGCCGAGGCTAGACCAGGAGCCAGACTGTACAGCTAAAAGGAAGTGAATACCTGTCAGGTATACCGTGACATACCACATTGTTCACTGGGATAAAGATTGATTTTGGGAAGCTTCTGTGGAGCCAGATGGCTATTGTGTCTGATTGCTTTTTGCTAAACAATAAAGTCTGTTTCTTCAGTTGTCATGCCAACCTGCAGATTTAAAAACAGGATAACAAAACAGTTTCCCTTGCATCTCTCTCTCTCTCTCTCTCTCTCTCTTTCTCTCTGCAGTAGATATGACTCCCTGATAAAATCAAGGTTAAATAAGCACAGAATACAGATTGCAGCTAAACTCCAATCGTGAGTAATGAGCAATTACTTGGCCATGCACATGAGACTTAATTCAAGTAGGCCTAATAGGTTTGCAGAACTCATTTGGATGAATGTAGGTGGTCTATGCATGCTGAACGCACTTGTGACATCGAGATGCTAATGGTAGCACGGACAATTATCTGTCCATTTGTAGAGAAGAGTTGCATGTATGATCTCTGCTCTTTCCTTACAAGTCTTTGATGTTGACAAGGTACTCTCTGAGCTAAAATAAATAACTGAAATTGCAGGGATTGTCATTATTGTGAATCATTATATAACATTGCATATCACAATATTACTTTTATGCCAGGCCTGCCTGTTAACCAAGATATGCATCAAATTACAGGGCTAAACCTAATATTGATTTCTTGCTCTGGGCAGCTGATCTGATGTTAACTATCACATGTGTAGGAAACAACAAACACACACACACACATACATGCACACACACATTCACACATACACACACACACACACACACACACACACACACACACACACACACACACACACACACACACACACACACACACACACACACACACACAACTTACAATCATTCGAACCAATGGCAGGACACAGCACGCCAACTAAAGGCGCTGCGGCAGCCCCTGAATCTGATCTTCATCTTTAATTTCTCTGTGGTCGCCCCAGTTGGATACAATGCCTGTCGTCACATAGTCTGGGGTCATTATATTCTGGGAGGGAGCAGGGGAAAAAGAGACTGTGCATGAAAATGAGAGCCGGTCTGCAGTCACAATGCAGCCATTTAGCATAGTGGGGGTGTAGGGATCAACAGCAGCCTGCCCTCCATGTTCCAGGCCGACCCAGGGCAGCTCTAACAGAAGGATTCCAGAGCCCTGGGGACTGACAGGGGACTCAATCCCCCTCAACACTCCCAGCCCCTCATACAGTATAATGTTTGTCTGGCACACAATCACAAGTAAGACTGGGCTTAACTCTGGAGCTTGTTGGCAATCATCCATCTGGCGGTATGGATATCTACCAGTGGAGAGTTGATGTGGATGGACATGGACTTGATGTTTATTATCTGCATGCCATGCTGGTTCAATTGTTGACTGTCACATGAAATCACAACCAGATGTAAATGATAGGCATTTCATCTCAAGAGAATAGTGCTTTATAACAGTAAAAAAAAATATATATATAATAACAGTGATTTGTGGAGTTCAATCTCAATGTATATACAGTGGGGGAAAAAAGTATTTAGTCAGCCACCAATTGTGCAAGTTCTCCCACTTAAAAAGATGAGAGAGGCCTGTAATTTTCATCATAGGTACACGTCAACTATGACAGACAAAATGAGAAAAAGAAATCCAGAAAATCACATTGTAGGATTTGTAATGAATTTATTTGCAAATTATGGTGGAAAATAAGTATTTGGTCAATAACAAAAGTTTCTCAATACTTTGTTATATACCCTTTGTTGGCAATGACACAGGTCAAACGTTTTCTGTAAGTCTTCACAAGGTTTTCACACACTGTTGCTGGTATTTTGGCCCATTCCTCCATGCAGATCTCCTCTAGAGCAGTGATGTTTTGGGGCTGTCGCTGGGCAACACGGAATTATAACTCCCTCCAAAGATTTTCTATGGGGTTGAGATCTGGAGACTGGCTAGGCCACTCCAGGACCTTGAAATGCTTCTTACGAAGCCACTCCTTCGTTGCCCGGGCGATGTGTTTGGGATCATTGTCATGCTGAAAGACCCAGCCACGTTTCATCTTCAATGCCCTTGCTGATGGAAGGAGGTTTTCACTCAAAATCTCACGATACATGGCCCCATTCATTCTTTCCTTTACACGGATCAGTCGTCCTGGTCCCTTTGCAGAAAAAACAGCCCCAAAGCATGATGTTTCCACCCCCATGCTTCACAGTAGGTATGGTGTTCTTTGGATGCAACTCAGCATTCTTTGTCCTCCAAACACGACGAGTTGAGTTTTTACCAAAAAGTTCTATTTTGGTTTCATCTGACCATATGACATTCTCCCAATCCTCTTCTGGATCATCCAAATGAACTCTAGCAAACTTCAGATGGGCCTGGACATGTACTGGCTTAAGCAGGGGGACATATCTTGTACTGCAGGATTTGAGTCCCTGGTGGCGTAGTGTGTTACTGATGGTAGGCTTTGTTACTTTGGTCCCAGCTCTCTGCAGGTCATTCACTAGGTCCCCCCGTGTGGTTCTGGGATTTTTGCTCACCGTTCTTGTGATCATTTTGACCCCACGGGGTGAGATCTTGCGTGGAGCCCCAGATCGAGGGAGATTATCAGTGGTCTTGTATGTCTTCCATTTCCTAATAATTGCTCCCACAGTTGATTTCTTCAAACCAAGCTGCTTACCTATTGCAGTTTCAGTCTTCCCAGCCTGGTGCAGGTCTACAATTTTGTTTCTGGTGTCCTTTGACAGCTCTTTGATCTTGGCCATAGTGGAGTTTGGAGTGTGACTGTTTGAGGTTGTGGACAGGTGTCTTTTATACTGATAACAAGTTCAAACAGGTGCCATTAATACAGGTAACAAGTGGAGGACAGAAGAGCCTCTTAAAGAAGAAGTTACAGGTCTGTGAGAGCCAGAAATCTTGCTTGTTTGTAGGTGACCAAATAATTATTTTCCACCATAATTTGCAAATAAATTCATTAAAAATCCTACAATGTGATTTTCTGGATTTTTTCTTCTCAATTTGTCTGTCATAGTTGACGTGTGCCTATGATGAAAATTAGAGGCCTCTCTCATCTTTTTAAGTGGGAGAACTTGCACAATTGGTGGCTGACTAAATACATTTTTTCCCCACTATACATATTTATTTCATACACCCTTTCCTAAACTGATTTGCTACAAATAATCAATGGTGTAAAGTACTTAAGTAAAAATACTTTAAAGTACTACTTAAGTAGTTTTTTAGGGTATCTGTTCTTTACTTCACTATTTGTGGTCCTCTGTAGCTCAACTGGTAGAGCACAGCACTTGTAACGCCAGGGTAGTGGGTTCGATCCCCGGGACTACCCATACACAAAAATGTATGCACGCATGACTGTAAGTCGCTTTGGATAAAAGCATCTGCTAAATGGCATATTATTATTATTATTGACAACTTGTACTTTTACTCCACTACATTCCTAAAGAAAATAATGTACAGTCGTGGTCAAAAGCTTTGAGAATGACACAAGTATTGGTCTTCACAAAGTTCGCAGCTTCAGTGTTATGAGATATTTTTGTCAGATGTTACCATGGTATACTGAAGGGTAATTACAAGCATTCCATAAGTGTCAAAGGCTTTTATTGACAATTACATTAAGTTTATGCAAAGAGTCAATATTTGCAGTGTTGACCCTTCTTTTTCAAGACCTCTGCAATCCACCCTGGCATGCTGTCAATTAACTTCTGGGCCACATCCTGACTGATGGCAGCCCATTCTTGCATAATCAATGCTTGGAGTTTGTCAGAATTTGTGGGGTTTTGTTTGTCCACCTGCCTCTTGAGGATCGACCACAAGTTCTCAACGGGATTAAGGTCTGGGGAGTTTCCTGGCCATGGACCCAAAATGTCGATGTTTTGTTCCCCGAGCCACTTAGTTATCACTTTTGCCTTATGGCAAGGTGCTCCATTATGCTGGAAAAGGCATTGGTCGTCACCAAACTGTTCTTGGATGGTTGGGAGAAGTTGCTCTCGGAGGATGTGTTGGTACAATTATTTATTCACGGCTGTGTTCTTAGGCAAAATTGTGAGTGAGCCCACTCCCTTGGCTGAGAAGCAACCCCACACATGAATGGTCTCAGGATGCTTTACTGTTGGCATGACACAGGACTGATGGTAGCGCTCACCTTGTCTGCCCCGATCCTACTGCTGAATCAACTTTAGGAGATGGTCCTGGCGGTTGCTGGACTTTCTTGGGCGCCCTGATGCCTTCTTCACAACAATTGAACCTCTCTCCTTGAAGTTCTTGATGATCCGATAAATGGTTGATTTAGGTGCAATCTTACTAGCAGCAATATCCTTGCCTGTGAAGCCCTTTTTGTGCAAAGCAACGATGACAGCACATGTTTCCTTGCAGGTAACCATGGTTAACAGAGGAAGAACAATGATTTCAAGCACCACCCTCCTTTTAAAGCTTCCAGTCTGTTATTCTAACTCAATCAGCATGACAGAGTGATCTCCAGCCTTGTCCTCGTCAACACTCTCACCTGTGTTAACAAGATAATCACTGACATGATGGCAGTTGGTCCTTTTGTGGCAGTGCTGAAATGCAGTGGAAATGTTTTTGGGGGATTAAGTTCATTTTCATGGCAAAGAGGGACTTTGCAATTAATTGCAATTCACTTGATCACTCTTCATGACATTCTGGAGTATATGCAAATTGCCATCATCAAAACTGAGGCAGCAGACTTTGTGAAAATTAGTATATGTGTCATTCTCAAAACTTTTGACCACGACTGTAGTTTTTACTCCATACATCTTCCCTGACACCCAAAAGTACTCATTACATTTTGAATGCTTAGCAAGACAGGAAAATGGTCCAATTCACGCACTTATCAAAAGAACATCCCTGGTATCCCTACTGCCTCTAATCTGGCAGAATTAGACAACATAAATGCTTTGTTTGTAAATTATGTCTGAGTGTTGGCGTGTGCCCCTGGCTATCCATAAAAAAATTATAATACAAGAAATCGTGCCGACTTGTTTGCTTAATAGAAGGAATTTGAAATTATTTATACTTTTACTTTTACTTTTGATACTTAAGTATATTCTAGCAATTACATTTACTTTTGATACTTAAGTATATTTAAAACCAAATACTTTTACTCAAGTAGTATTTTACTGGGTGACTTTCACTTTTACTTGAGTAATTTTCTCTGAAGGTATCTTTACTTTTACTCAAGTATGACAATTGGGTACTTTTTACACCATTGCAACTAATGTCTGTAGTAAAGAAAAAATATATATTTCGATCTAAGTTTATGCACCTACATACAGTGGGGAAAAAAGGATTTAGTCAGCCACCAATTGTGCAAGTTCTCCCACTTAAAAAGATGAGAGAGGCCTGTAATTTTCATCATAGGTACACGTCAACTATGACAGACAAAATGAGAATTTTTTTTCCAGAAAATCACATTGTAGGATTTTTAATGAATTTATTTGCAAATTATGGTGGAAAATAAGTATTTGGTCAATATCAAAAGTTTCTCAATACTTTCTTATATACCCTTTGTTGGCAATGACACAGGTCAAACGTTTTCTGTAAGTCTTCACAAGGTTTTCACACACTGTTGCTGGTATTTTGGCCCATTCCTCCATGCAGATCTCCTCTAGAGCAGTGATGTTTTGGGGCTGTCGCTGGGCAACACGGACTTTCAACTCCCTCCAAAGATTTTCTATGGGGTTGAGATCTGGAGACTCCAGGACCTTGAAATGCTTCTTACGAAGCCACTCCTTCGTTGCCCGGGCGGTGTGTTTTGGATCATTGTCATGCTGAAAGACCCAGCCACGTTTCATCTTCAATGCCCTTGCTGATGGAAGGAGGTTTTCACTCAAAATCTCACGATACATGGCCCCATTCATTTTTCCTTTACACGGATCAGTCGTCCTGGTCCCTTTGCAGAAAAACAGCCCCAAAGGATGATGTTTTCACTCCCATGCTTCACAGTAGGTATGGTGTTCTTTGGATGCAACTCAGCATTCTTTGTCCTCCAAACACGACAAGTTGAGTTTTTACCAAAAAGTTCTATTTTGGTTTCATCTGACCATATGGCTTTTTCCCAATCCTCTTCTGGATGCACTCTAGCAAACTTCAGACGGGCCTGGACATGTACTGGCTTAAGCAGGGGGACACGTCTAGCACTGCAGGATTTGAGTCCCTGGTGGCGTAGTGTGTTACTGATGGTAGGCTTTGTTACTTTGGTCCCAGCTCTCTGCAGGTCATTCACTAGGTCCCCCCGTGTGGTTCTGGGATTTTTGCTCACCGTTCTTGTGATCATTTTGACCCCACGGGGTGAGATCTTGCGTGGAGCCCCAGATCGAGGGAGATTATCAGTGGTCTTGTATGTCTTCCATTTCCTAATAATTGCTCCCACAGTTGATTTCTTCAAACCAAGCTGCTTACCTATTGCAGATTCAGTCTTCCCAGCCTGGTGCAGGTCTACAATTTTGTTTCTGGTGTCCTTTGACAGCTCTTTGGTCTTGGCCATAGTGGAGTTTGGAGTGTGACTGTTTGAGGTTGTGGACAGGTGTCTTTTATACTGATAACAAGTTCAAACAGGTGCCATTAATACAGGTAACGAGTGGAGGACAGAGGAGCCTCTTAAAGAAGAAGTTACTGGTCTGTGAGAGCCAGAAATCTTGCTTGTTTGTAGGTGACCAAATACTTATTTTCCACCATAATTTGCAAATAAATTAATTAAAAATCCTACAATGTGATTTTCTGGATTTTCTTTTCTCAATTTGTCTGTCATAGTTGACGTGTACCTATGATGAAAATGACAGGCCTCTCTCGTCTTTTTAAGTGGGAGAACTTGCACAATTGGTGGCTGACTAAATACATTTTTTCCCCACTGTATTTTGTCATGTTCCCACACTGCAATTACTGTGATGCTCAGGGCCGGCTCCGGCCAACAGGCCGAATAGACGGCCGCCTAGGGCCCCAGAATGTCAAAGGGCCCCCCAAATGTGACATAAATATATATATATATATATTACATTATGGTTTTTTGTGGGGTCAGGTGGTAGGTAGTCGCAAGTTCAAGCGGCCCTCGCGCAACCTGTAGAGAGTTAGAGATGTGGTGTTACGTAGTGGGGGATGGGTGCCGGTTACACAGAAGCAGTGCAGAGCGAGGAGGAGAAGGTGGCTAGGCTAGGGTATGCATCTGTCATGGCATCTAATAAAAAGTCATACACATCGGGTGCAGAGAAGAGGTGAAAAGAGGAGGACAAGAAGGTACAAGGTAGAGGTATGTTACATTTGGTAACTATTTATTTTCACCTGTTGAGTTGAGTGATGAGTGTGTCCTGTCCTCAATCCATGCAACCAGCTAGCTATTAGCGAACAAGTTGTCAATCAATTTCTAGCTAGCTTCTAAATTAAAATAACACACCCAATACCATGTGTAAGCAGATCTAGCCTGCCAAACGTTGAAGAGCACAGTGCAACAATAAAGACAAAGTGTTTATCTTCTGGGGGAAATGTATCCAGTCTATGTGTTTATAGTTGCTGTGGGGTAGAGTGGGGTCTAGATTGCAGGAAAAAGCTGTTTCAGGTGTTTGAGAAATTCAAAAAGCTCTGGCTACAGAACACCTTCAATGCCAGCACGTTCCAAATTGTTTTCCTTGATACAGTTGACAATGTGTAGATGGGGGAGTACCATTACGTTTGTTGATTAGGTTGGCCTTTGAAGACACTGTTGATATTCACCTTTGGGACTGGGTGGGTAGACCACAGTACTACTATACTCTAACGCTCTAGCAACGCTGAAGGAACTGATCCCCAGCCCCTCTGGAGGAAACACCTGCACAGACCAGATGTTGGAGATGTTCTACTAGGTCTGCATTTCTCTGGTTGAGAAAGATGACGACCTTGGTCTAGAAACGCTTTGGACATTGTTTGAATGGACTTTAGGAGACCAGATAAGTATCATCATGACTGTTATTTCACTTACAAAACAACCCATTTATGTGAACCAGCTCTGTATTGAACGGCAGCAGCAGGAGGAGCAGTGGTGTTGGAGAGGGCAGAAGGCCACAGCCTGAGAGGAGCTGTGTAGCGTAGTGTGTAGCGCATGTGAGAAAGTGCTCTCCCTCCATGTGGCCTGTTTAAATTAGCCCAAGCCCCAGAGCAAGTGCGGACAGCAGCTGGAGAGCGAGAGGCAGTGCTGGCAGTGGTAATCAGCAGGGAGGATGTGGGGAGAGAAGCCCTGAGGGGGGGCATGGAGGGGGCCTGTGATCTTACAAGCCCAATCAGGGCCCGACTGGAGCCCGCAGAGGCCTCATACGGCTTAACAGTACACCAGTGCACCACTCAACATCCTGGACACAGAGCAGGTCTCCTCCCTGACCACCGGCTTAACCCTTTCAGAGTGTGGGGGCTCCCCTGGCCTGGGCTCACGCCGCTCATTCGCTCATCACCACACCAATCAGCCTCAGAGGGAGCAGCGGCGGGGAGCTCCACTCCCAGCCTGGGCTGGAGAGGCTTTTATCCTCCACCAAGAGGAGTGCAAATATGGAGCTTAGTGTTCTCAGCAGGGACAGCAAGAGGATCCACATACAACCACATCGAGATGGCTCTTCTGTCATCTCAACAGTATGGCTACGATCAGAAACAGAGAAGGGAATATGGGGATATTGTGAACATTTCCAATAACAAATATACAATATCCATTTTCATTTATATTTAATATGCAAGTGCTAGCATTTGAGTCCCTGGAATTGTGAATTACAGTCATTATACTGTAAAAATGTATAGCAATGATTATACTGTACAGCAATGATTGAAGAAAATAACAAGAGCAGGGTACTTGCTGGGGCGTTCCTAGCCCCTCTGATTTCAGGCCCACTGGCACCTGTAGCCTCAGTAAATCAAGCATCAGGTCAAAGCTTCTCAGAGGTTGCACGTGACCAGTTCATCAGGAGCCTGCTCTCCTCGTGGTGCGTGACAGGAGGACATGATGGAGAGGCCCTTCCGCCCAGGTAGGGTCAGAGCCAGGCCCTGATTACACAGCTGCTGATCTTCCCCAGCACAGAGCCCTGAGACGGATGGACCCTGTGTCCCCCATCCATCCATCCATCCCCAGCCCTGGCCCTGCTGCTGCTGAGAGGACAAGGGCCACAGACTGCCTTCACCAACATCTCCATAAAAGAGGTAGGGGAGGAGGAGAGATCCAGAGCTAGAGGATTGTTCCAAAGGCGAACACCACAGAGATGAATGCTCGTGCCTCCGTTATGCCTCAGTCTCAGACCCAGCTGGCCACAACATTCAGTAATGATTTTATTCTGTCAATCAAAGCAGAGGAAAATCTATACCACTTGGCAGCATTACATAAAGTGCCATTCTAACAAGAGATAGTCTGAGCGCCTCTTTTTCCTCAGTGTACTTGTGTCTGGGGCTTTAGAAGAACTCTGTGGCCCATGGGAGAGGAGCGTGGGAGGGAGAACAATGTGGGAATCCAGTGAAGAAACCGCACATTCCCTTTTTTACAGTCCCTGCTGTGACTCCAAAAAGAGGCTGTATCTTCACAGGCTATTTCATACAGCAACATCATCAATCACGTCAGACAGGCCAGACTGCACCTTCTACCCCAACCCTTCCCTTCACATCCCTTACATGACCCCTAATACTGCTCATATGAAGACGGACCAAATCAAAAAGCGTTCTTGCACAATACAAACAATACAAACAAAATATTGTATTTTGGCCATTGCGTAACAGTCTAAAGGGTAACAAAACTGTATAATTTTTGAATGTATAAATACACTGTTCTATGTGGACTGGTGCATTGAGAAGGCTTATATAAGTTGGAAAAATGTCCCATTATTTTTAGCTCAGTAATGTACACAAGCTCATTTAAATAAGTAGTCCTGTAACCTTGTCAGATAGAAATGATACAAATTCTGAGCTGATGTTTGTAATGCCTCAGAATACTGAGCCCAGAATAAAGAATAAGAAACATCAAATATTGAATTCAGTGGGATTATGGCTAAAATGGCAGTCAGAGGAGGTTGTCATCTGCTACATAGCGATGGATACAGTCTGATTATTGCGCAGATAAGAAGGTGAGAGCCTGTCCTATTATAGGCTGAGTGGTGGTACGGAACACTCTCATGGAGATGATAATGGGACAAGCGCTGTTGACCCCTGTAGCAATGCAATGGGCTCCCAGGGACCCAGGCGCGGTGTCTGTGTGGGCCTGTAATGCTGCAGCCCTCACCCAGCCAGTGGAGCCTCTGCTGTGGTTGGATGTGACAGCCCCCCCAAGGGCCCAGCCACCAGAGGATCAGTCGTGCCCAGCTAGCAGGGGAACAAGCAGGGCTTTGAGGAGACCTCTGCCAGTCAGACAGGGAGCCCCAGGCCTCCAGCCCTCAGGGGTTAACCTCTCAGGCTGCCAAGCAAAATACTGCAAGAGGCTCATAATTACACAGGCAGTCAAAGGGCATGCGCAATTTCCAAAGCTATTTACACAGTTGAGAAGGCCCCCTCGAGAAGCAGGTTAACGTTTTTTGTCATGAATATTGTTCTAGAGGCAGCTCTGCAGCATGGTCACTAGCTAGCACAGCCAAAAAGTCATACAATCTGATTTTAAACCTAACCCTAACCTTAACCCATACCACACCGCTAACCCTAACCTTAAATTAAGGTTACATTTTAGTTTTCATTAATTTTTAGAATATTGCAGTTGGCCTGTCTAAGGGGAAATTACTCAGTTCTGCCTCCAGGACAAGACTCATAACAATAAACGTCAACCTGCCCTGGAGATCTCCTAGGAATAGACCAAATCAAGATAGTAAGATGGTAAGGTGGTCTCCATTAAATATGCCCACTGTAATTTAAGAAGCAGGACATTGACTGTCCTCGAATTAGACGTCATTTGAGATCGCATGACATGTGTACTGTGTGTTTCAAAAACAACCAGTGGCTTTTATGCAAATGAAAAAGTCTGTAGGCCATGATAGTCTCAGCCTGAATAATGTGTACATTCTCGGGCTATAAAATAACAAATCAAGTTCATCGCTAATTACATGCTGTCAAGAGCAGGTGTCATTTGTGCAAATGAGTCTATCATACATCCTCCAAGAACAGAAAAGGGAACACTCATAATTCAACTACCCAGCATAGTGGGGCTGGTTGTGAGGTGTAAGGTGTTGTTGCTAAGCTGGCATTGGTCCTGGCTCTGGCTCTGGCCCTGGCCTGCTTTAGTGTGAGGAGGTTGTACAATGGGACTGAGAGTGTATAAATAGCAGTGTGGAGCTCTACCTCCTGCCTGGTCCGTGCAGAGGCCCCAGGGGAGACAGGAGTGCTGGGGGGCCCTGCAGCCTCTACCCCGCACAGCTGTTCACCAGGTCCAGAGCCTCTCCAGAGCCCACCACTTCCCCCTGCAATGGAGACCGCCAGCCCGGGGGGTGTGGAGCACTAATAATAACAACATCCAACATGCAGAGCCCGGGTCAGGCACTCCATGACCCTCCCCATCACAGCGCTGGAAACTGGACAGGAGCCAGGCCACAGCCCCATGCTGTAGCCCAGGAGAGCTAGGCAGGGAGGGGGAGGGGGAGGGAGGGGAGGGATGGGGTCTGTGGGCGGCTACAGCTCAGAGGTCTCCTTTGACTTCCTGCTCTGTGCTGTTTCCTTCCCCCAACAGGGCTCCAGGTCAATCTCCAACAAATTCACAGACCCCCCCGCGTTTTGCCCTCAGAACAGCCTCAATACGCCGGGGCATGGACTCTACGAGGTGTCGATAGCTTTCCACAAGGAGGCTGGCCCATGTTGACTCCAATGCTTCCCACAGTTGTGTCAAGTTGGCTGGATATCATTTGGGTGGTGGACCATTCATGATACACACGGGAAACTGTTGAGTGTGAAAAACCCAACAGAGTTGCAGTTCTTGACCCAAACTGGTGCGCCTGGCACCTATTACCATACCCCGTTCAAAGGCACTTACATTTTTTGTTTTGCCCATTCACCCTCTGAATGGCACACATACACAATCCATGTCTCAATTGTCTCAAGGCTTAAAAATCCTTCATTAACAAGTGACATCAATAAGGGATCATAGCTTTCACCTGGATTCACCTGGTCAGTCTATGTCATGGAAAGAGCAGATGTTTTATTGTTTTGTACACTTAGTGTAAATATTTATATGTATCGATTGTTTTGAAAATGTAATTCCAGTTTAAATGGCCACTAACCTTCATAGTAAGATAAAATGACTTGGATGTGTGAACACCTGCAGATGAGGTAAGAAAATATATGATTTCACACTGGAGAGATGGAGGCTGTGTAGGACAAGTTCAACTCTGTTGTGGAGTAATGGCCGATTGCTGCTGTACAGTGCCTTCAGAAAGTATTCATGCCCCTTCACTTATTCCACATTTTGTTGTGTTACATCCTGAATTCAAAATTGATTAAATTGATTTAATTGCTCACCCATTTACACACAATACCCATTATGACAACTTGAAAACACTTATTTTTTTAATTTTTTGATTTATTTAAAATAAAATACAGAAATATCTCACACTTTGTATAAGCACATTTGGTAGTGATTATAGCTGTGAGTCTTTCTGGGTAAGTCTCTAAGACCTTTCCACACCTGGAATTGTGCAAAATTCTTCAAGCTCTGTCAAATTGGTTGCTGATCATTGCTAGACAACACTTTTCAGGTATTGCCATAGATTTCCAAGTAGATTTAAGTCAAAACTGTAACTCGGCCACTCAATAACATTCACTGTTTCCTTGGTATGCAACTCCAGTGTAGATTTGGCCATGTGTTTTAGGTTATTATCCTGCTGAAAGGTGAATTAATCTCCCAGTGTCTGGTGGAAAGCAGACTGAACCAGGTTTTCCTCTATGATTTTGCCTGTGCTTAGCTCCATTCCATTTCTTTTTAATCCTGAAAAACTCTCCAGTTCTTAACGATTACAAGCATACCCATAACATGATGCAGCCACCACTATGCTTGAAAATATGGAGAGTGGTACTCAGTAATGTGTTGTATTGGATTTGCCCCAAAGTGAATTACTTTGGCACATTTTTTGCAGTATTACTTTAGTGCCTTGTTGCAAACAGGATACACTTTTTGAATATTATTATTCTGTACAAGCTTCCTCCTTTTGACTCTGTCAGTTAGGTTAGTATTGTGGAGTAACTACAATGTTTTCTCCTATCACAGCCATTAAACTCTAACTGTTTTAAAGTCACCATTGGCGTCATGGTGAAACCCTGAGTGGTTTCCTTCCTCTCCGGCAACTGAGTTAGGAAGGACTCCTGTATCGTTGTAGTGACTGGGTGTATTGATACACCATCCAAAGTGTAATTAATAACTTCACCATGATCAAAGGGATATTCAATGTCTGCTTTTTTTTTTACCCATCTACCAATAGATGCGCTTCTTTGCTAGGCATTGGAAAACCTTCTTGGTCTTTGTGGTTGAATCTGTGTTTGAAATTCACTGCTCGACTGAGGGACCTTCCAGATAATTGTATGTGTGGGGTATAGAGATGAGGTAGTCATTCAAAAATCATGTTAAACTCTATTATTGCACACGGAGTCCATGAAACCTATTTTGTGACTTATTAAGCACATTTTTACGCCTGAACTTATTTACACTTGCTACATTTGCACACACTGTATATATATTTTCTGTTGTATTTTTTGACTTTGTTTTTTTTTACCCCATATGTAACTCTGTGTTGTTGTTTTTATCGCACTGCTTTGCTTTATCTTGGCCAGGTCGCAGTTGTAAATGAGAACTTGTTCTCAACTGGCTTACCTGGTTAAATAAAGGTGAAATAAAAAAATTAATAAAAAGGTTTCCATAACAAAGCGGTTTAATACTTATTGATGCAAGACATTTCAGTTTTAAAATTGTAATTAATTAGTAAAAATGTTGAAAAACTTAATTCCACTTTGAAATTGTGGTGTATTGTGTGTAGGCCAGTGACAAAACATCTAATTCATCCATTTTAAATTCAGGCTGTAACACAACAAAATGTGGAAAATGTAAAAGGAGTGAATACTTTCTGAAGGTACTGTATTCGTGGCACACACAAAGGCACAGCAGTAAGACATTCTGTAACCGCTGCCTCTGGCTTTTAAAGAGCCAATGGATCCTTAATTACAGTGCTCCTCTCCAGAGTCTGGCTGCACCTTCAGCAGGAGGCATCCTGTAGAAAGGACTCTGCTAATGCCTCCAACTAAGATAGAGCCGACCCTCCTGCCAGAACTGGTCTCCATACTCTGGGGCTCTGGACCCACCAGGATACAGACCAAGTCCGCTTACACACACAAAGAGCCTGTCGATGAGCTGCTACTACAACAGTAACCGCTGAAATCCTACATGGTGGTCATCTCTACCGACTCCAAATACAGAGCTCTGAAACCATTAAAGACCCAAGGGGAACCAGATAGCTAAAGTGTAGGAGGGTTGGATTGTGTGACAATTCTCATGTCTACGAACGATGAAATGACAAATAACAAAGCAGTGTTTGTTATATTCAAATGTTTGGAGTCTAAACACTAAAGTTTCACTCAAATCAGGTCTGATAGGTTGGGCAGCAGTGCACTTATGGTTTCTCACACACTCCATAAAAGAGGGAATACTTGGCCCTAATTAGAACTGAGCATCTGGAAAATGTCAGCGTGTCTCCTCACGGCATATGCAACATTCCTATTTACTTACTAAGCTGGGGTTCAGCTCGAAAATACACTGGGAGCTTCAGAATGTTTCAGACAGAGAAAACCGGAGTGACATATAGAATGGAAGTGACATATAGAATGGAATGGCTCTAATCTCACTTTCCCCTAGTTTTATTAACATGGATTGAGATATTTTTACTGGAGAGTTGGAACAACAACCAAACCTGTCTATTGATTCAGGTTGGACTCCCACCACTGTATAGCTTTCCGTTAGCTAGGTCAATGTTTATTGTCAGAGCATGAAAGAAATGGCACCTTCACAACACACCAAACTTTACACTCTATGTTGTTCCTCCAGCCAAACCCAATATCTTAATCACATCTTGTGGTTCAGGCTGCAGCTCCAAACTGAGACAAACAGCATTTAAACTCTGCAAACATTCTTCCCTCTATAGCCTATGGTGTTGCCTATGATCTGAGTATTTACATATCAACCTGGATACTATGTTTTTTCCTTAACAATCTAGCTCCTGAGATATGTCTCGCTTCTGCTATTAAGAAAGTCATTTTTATTGTACCACAGTTGTCAGTATTTATGATCGTTCTGATACTTCCCACTCCTAAAACGGTTTACCATGTCTCACTAAATATACAGGATCAAAATTAATAAGTGGGCTATGCCTTCAGGGAACCATCTATGACCATTATATGGGACACTTCCGTAAATGTTTGTTACCAATTAGTAATGAACATGGAGTCTTGCATGACAACACTCTTTACCATAAACATCTATCAGGTTGAATTTATGCCAGGCTCCATTTAGAAAGCCTCATGATAAAATTGTGCGATAAGACAGGAGTTGAGAGGAGGTGCCCTGTCCTGTGCAGCCCACAGATCTCCAACCTGACAAGATTACAGAGAGGCTTCCTGTCTCCTAGACCTGATACCATCTCAGTCTGACTCCTAGCTCCCCTCCCTTCCTTACGCCTCCATCACAAGCCCAGATAGTGCTGCACCAATTACAGCCTAATGGGACAGTTTTTAATTAGAAAACGACATTGAGCAAGTATGTGCTTCTCCTCAACCTCCACAACATGGCTCATTTAAGAGATGAATGCTACCCAGCCCTGGATGGCAGTACAGTTAGTCCTGATGAATAACCTTGTGTCAAGGAAGCTGTTCCTTCCCAGATCTAAACACAATTTAGAATATTTCAAGCCCACTTCCCGGATGATTTTATCACACCACATGGCAACATGTACCCCCGCATAAAGTAAATGAAAGCCAAATGTCACCACACAGGTTCAAATCATTTATGACACACATGTTCAGTCTAATAGCATCTGGTCATCTGCATTTGTTCAAGTCAATTTAAAAAGTGGAACATTATACAAGAGGAAAAAGCAAAAAATAGACATAATAAATGAACACATCGGTTGAGGATGACAAAACCCTAAAATATTTCACCAAGTCGTACTGCCAGGCCAAGACGAAGTCGTCTTTGGAGTTTGAAACTGGATCTTTATCGAGCTGTGATACAGGAAAGGCTTGTTTATATTTTCAGCACTACCAACATACATCACTTGGACAAAAAATAACAAGCTCTGCACTGGAACTGTTCAATCACTGTCAATCACTATAACTAAATCCATTGAACACCACTGATTTTCTGTATTGCCGTTCAAATATTAATCAATTTTTTTCCTATTCTAATTCCCTTAGTATGGGAATGAAGACTTGGCAGTTCTTTGATAAAAATAATCACAATAACATTGTCAATGCAGATGTAATCACAAAATGGTGGAAGGATGAATATGTTTAGAATACTTTCCACAAACAAATCCTGACAGTACGGATAACAATCCATCAACATGAAAAACAGCATTTGCAGACTTCTTTTGATATTTTTCAGTTATTGCACAGGTTAAAAAATGATTGACACCCTTGATAAAGATGAGCAAAAAATACTGTAAAAAATTAATAATACAAATAGTGAGCTACAGTGGCTTGCGAAAGTAATAATAATAGTTAATAATTTAGCAGATGCTCTTATCCAGAGCGACTTACAGGAGCTATTAGGGTTAAGTGCCTTGCTCAAGGGCACATCAACAGATTTTTCACCTAGTCGGCTCGGGGATTAGAACCAGCGACCTTTCGGTTACTGGCACAACGCTCTTAACCACTAAGCTACCTGCCGCCCCCCTTGTATTCACCCCCCTTGGCATTTTTCCTATTTTGTTGCCTTACAACCTGGAATTAAAATGGATTTTTGGGGGGTTTGTATCATTTCATTTACACAACATGCCTACCACTTTGAAGATGCAAAATATTTTTTCTTGTGAAACAAACAAGAAATAAGACAAAAAAACAGAAAACTTGAGCGTGCATAACTATTCACCCCCCCAAAGTCAATACTTTGTAGAGCCACTTTTTGCAGCAATTACAGCTGCAAGTCTCTTGGGGTATGTCTCTATAAGCTTGGCACATCTAGCCACTGGGACTTTTGCCCATTCTTCAAGGCAAAACTGCTCCAGCTCCTTCAAGTTGGATGGGTTCCGCTGGTGTACAGCAATCTTTAAGTCATACCACAGATTCTCAATTGGATTGAGGTCTGGGCTTTGACTAGGCCATTCCAAGACATTTAAATGTTTCCCCTTAAACCACTTGAGTGTTGCTTTAGCAGTATGTTTAGGGTCATTGTCCTGCTGGAAGGTGAACCTCCGTCCCAGTCTCAAATCTCTGGAAGACTGAAACAGGTTTCCCTCAAGATTTTCCCTGTATTTAGCGCCATCCATCATTCCTTCAATTCTGACCAGTTTCCCAGTCCCTGTCGATGAAAAACATCCCCACAGCATGATGCTGCCACCACCATGCTTCACTGTGGGGATGGTGTTCTCGGGGTGATAAGAAGTGTTGGGTTTGCGCCAGACATAGCGTTTTCCTTGATGGCCAGAAAGCTCAATTTTAGTCTCATCTGATCAGAGTACCTTCTTCCATATGTTTGGGGAGTCTCCCACATGGCTTTTGGCGAACAGCAAACGTGTTTGCTTATTTCTTTCTTTAAGCCATTTCTTTTTTTCTGGCCACTCTTCTGTAAAGCCCAGCTCTGTGGAGTGTATGGCTTAAAGTGGTCCTATGGACAGATACTCCAATCTCCGCTGTGGAGCTTTGCAGCTCCTTCAGGGTTATCTTTGGTGTCTTTGTTGCCTCTCTGATTAATGCCCTCCTTGCCTGGTCCGTGAGTTTTGTTGGGCGGCCCTCTCTTGGCAGGTTTGTTGTGGTGCCATATTCTTTCAATTTTTTAATAATGGATTTAATGGTGCTCCGTGGGATGTTCAAAGTTTCTGATATTTTATTATAACCCAACCCTGATCTGTACTTCTCCACAACTTTGTCCCTGACCTGTTTGGAGAGCTCCTTGGTCTTCATGGTGCCGCTTGCTTGGTGGTGCCCCTTGCTTAGTGGTGTTGCAGACTCTGGTGCCTTTCAGAACAGGTGTATATATACTGAGATCATGTGACACTTAGATTGCACACAGGTGGACTTTATTTAACTAATTATGTGACTTCTGAAGGTAATTGGTTGCACCAGATCTTATTTAGGGGCTTCATAGCAAACGGGGTGAATACATATGCATGCACCACCTTTCCGTTGTTTATTTTTTAGAATTTTTTGAAACAAGTTATTTTTTTCATTTCACTTCACCAATTTGGACTATTTTGTGTATGTCCATTACATGAAATCCAAATAAAAATCAATTTCAATTACAGGTTGTAATAGGAAAAACGCCAAGGGGGATGAATACTTTTGCAAAGTACTGTGCATTGTATGCCAAAAAAGGGGGAAATTATATTATTTTATACTAATACAATTGCTCAGAGAAAGAGATACCTCACCTTTTTAGAAAATGTTTTACGAGATTGGAGAACACATTGTGAGGGATCTTAGACCATTCCTCCATACAGAATCTTTCCTGATCCTTGATATCCTTCGTCTGTGCTTATGGACTGCAACCTTCAATTCCACCCACGGGTTTCAACAGCAACATTAACTTTACCCAGTACCTGGACATTTTAGCCAAAAACATGGTTGCCTCTGCCAGGAGGCAGAAACTTGGCAGCAAGTGGATCTTTAAAGCAAGACAACAACCCCCAAATCAAAATCCACAAAGAAAGTGTTAATTGACCACAAAATCAACATTTTGCAATGGCCATCTCAGTCTCCGGACTTGAACCCCATTGAAAACCTGTGGCTTGAATTGAAGAGGGCAGTCCATAAGCGCAGACCGAAGGATATCAAGGATCTGGAGATATTGTGTATGGAGAAATGGTCTAAGATCTCTCCCAATATGTTCTCCAATCTCATAATTTTTTTTCGAAAAAGGCTCAGTGCCGTTATCCTCACAATTTGAGGTATTGAAAGGTATTGAAAACATGGGTGCCAATAATTCTGACCCCTATCTTTGAGTTATTTTTTGTATTACTTGTAAAAATAAATAAAAAAAAGTAATATATTAGTATAATAGAATTTAAAAAATGTTTTACATTGAGCGTACAATATAGCTCATTATTTTATAATTTCTTTTATACAGTATTTTTTGCTGATCTTTATCAAAGGTGCCAATCATTTGGGACCTGGCTACATGTGTCTGCCACCTGTTTCAGTCATTCAATTCTGTTCAAATAACTTTATTTACAGTATGACTGTTTCTATTTCTGCTGACACAAACTACATGTCATTTACTGAAACAAAGACTAGTAAATAAGTGCACTGCCTGAACCATCTTGACATGTTTATGGATAATGTGAAGCAAATGGTCTCCACTTTCATCACATCCTTTACTTTAGAAAATTACCATATCAGCAGCATGATCTCAATCGGTCGAAGAGCCGCAATCATTATTTTCTGACACACAATTAAAAGATGTCAA
The DNA here is from genome assembly GCF_020615455.1 of Coregonus clupeaformis. Classification (NCBI taxonomy): domain Eukaryota; kingdom Metazoa; phylum Chordata; class Actinopteri; order Salmoniformes; family Salmonidae; genus Coregonus; species Coregonus clupeaformis. The sequence continues at coordinate 21,275,787 of NC_059214.1, read as the reverse complement.
ACCTAGTTTCATTTACAGTGTTTTGGTTCTGCTTGTCAGCGCATCAAACATTATCTTAAAGAGACCTCATTTAGCAGAGAAAGCCACTGGCCAGGTTCAATGACGGCGAGGGGGCCCGTTAGCCCAGGGGTATGTGGATAACCGAGGAGCACAATAGGACTGGGAACACGATAAGGAGGACAAGGGAGGGGGGGAGGCACCAACATGCCTCCTTTTCACTCTCCTGGGAATCCAGAGGCTAAGACATCGCTTAGACGTCGGGGTTCCTCAACACAGGTATCATGTTCATCAGGTCCTTCAGTACAGCCGGGCCGGGGTCCAAACTCCCTGTCTGTCTCAGTGGAGGGATAGGGAGGCGCCATCGGGTAAGAGTAGCAGACAACCTGCATGCCAACAGGTGAAACCAGAGACTTAAAGTCTAGCTTCATACTGCACAATAGTCATCAATAATAAGCCCAATTTCTGGTTGAAATTGTATTTTTCTTGAGACCCAAGGCCCATGCACAGTGCACACACTTAGTCCGATTTTGGTAATAACACAACATCAATGATAAGCATATACTGTATTTCAATGAAATCCCAGAGAAAAAAATGCATCCACTATAATGCATTCACTACATAAATACACTATACACTGAGTGTACAAAACATTAGCAACACCTTCCTAATATTGAGTTGTACCCACTTTTGCCCTCAGAACAGCCTTAATTCGTCGGGGCATGGACTCTACAAGGTGTCGAAAACATTCCACAGGGATGCTAGCCCATGTTGACTCAAATGCTTCCACAGTTGTGTCAAGTTGGTTGAATGTCCTTTGGGTGGTGGACCATTTTTGACACACACGGGAAACTGTTGAGCGTGAAAAACCCAGCAGCGTTGCAGTTCTTGACACAGACAAACCGGTGTGCCTGGCATCTACTACGATACCCCATTCAAAGGCACTTACATCTTTTGTCTTGCCCATTCACCCTTTGAATGGCACACATAACACAATCCATGTCTCAGTTGTCTCAAGGCTTAAAAATCCTTCTTAAACCTGTTTCATTTAACATTTAAGTCATTTAGCAGACGCTCTTATCCAGAGCGACTTACAGTTAGTGAGAGCATACATTTTCATACTGATTCATCTACACTGATTTACCAAGTGACATCAATAAGGGATCATAGCTTTCACCTGGATTCACCTGGTCAGTCTATGTCATGGAAAAGCAGGTATTCTTAATGTTTTGTACACTCAGTGTATATACATGTAACTGCCTAAATAAAGGAAACACCAACGTTAAGTGTCTTAATAGGGTGTTGGCCCACCTCGAGCCGCCAGAACAGCTTCAATGCGCCTTGGCATAGATTCTTCAAGTGTCTGGAACTCTATTGGATGGATGTGACACCATTCTTCCACAAGAAATTCCATAATTTGGTGTTTTGTTGAAGGTGGTGGAAAACGCTGTCTCAGGTGCCGCTCCAGGCTGGGTCCTCTGTAGTAGCTTAGAATGGGCTGGGAGAACCATGTATGTCCTATTTACATTTCAATTCACTGCACCTGAATGGTTGATTGACTGCAGAGGGAGAATAACCTGCAATAGAGATGTCCAACAATATTACACTTTACAGAGGAGTCTGAATGTGTATTTTGCTAAACATGGTTATTTTCTATCACAACTACCCCAAGAGGTCCATTTGAACACAGTGCATGGGAGAACATCCAATACAATAGATCCTGGTCAGAACATAGCTCCACTTTGTCTCTTGTCTCTACCACACCCAAATACAAAAAATGCTTACTGTTCAATAGAAAGTCTGTTCTTCTGTCATCTCTTTCAAGAATGTAGTTACCTGTTTTGAGACAGTTATTTGAGTGCAATTAAGCAACACTTATATCCTACCATGTTGTCAAGCAAGCCTTTTGAAATATCTTTGTATGCTCCGTGCTGACTAGATGTGGGTTGCCGTCATCAGCATTGCATCAATCTTAGTCACATTCTCTCCTAAACTCCCAAGTACTATAGCCTACTACGTAGGGCTGGCACAACTACCGTATCGTGTAACCGACGATTATGGACAAAGAAAATAAAATAACTTTCATAACCGTTTTCATTATTATAATGTATTTTTTTTGTGGAACAAACAGCTAACTGAAGACTGCCAGGAATTTGTGCGGTTGAGTCCTTTTCCGCTGTAAAATGGACTCTTTAGAACAGGGATTGGCATGTGATAGGATTTTTTTGGGGGGAAGGGTGGTAGCCAGTTAGGGTCTCAATTTACTGTAGAATAGTAGAATACACAAGGTGCAATTTCTAAATTCGGCTGTGCATCAGCAGTTTTTCTCTTGTTATTTCAGTCACTGACAGTCACTCAATTAGTCCATGTCAGCTAAAATGTTTTAGAATGGTAAGTTAGTCTACCCAGCTTTCTAAACTTCTAGAAATCATGGTAGAATTACAGACTGGGGAGCCCCCATTGATTTTGTTAGTCACTCTCACTTAAATATCATATTAAAAACTGCTAACATTTCTCTCCACCATATGGCAATATGTGTAGAATTGCAGAAAATTAGCTGTAAAACTGCAAAAAACCAAGAATTTAATTAAATGAGTTATACAATTGCAAAATCCTCTCTCCGCCCATTGGTAAAAGGGGACGGATTGCAGCAAACTTGCTTTAAAACTGCAACATTTTCTTTATGCTCCATGGCAAAGAAATTACAATTGCAAGAAATTAATTCCAAAATGTAAAAATATTTCTGTCCACTGTCAAGAGAGAGGGGCGCTAAAATGTCTTGCTCAGTATGGATGTGGGTAGACCCATGAGCCACTGCAGCCCCTCATGAGTTCAGACTTTTTGTGGCCCCCAACCCGACAAAGTTATCCATTCCTGCTTTACAACGTGATTAAACTTTGTTGCTCCTCGCTGAAACAAGCAAGGTGTTGTAGAAAATAAGTATTTGGTTGCCTAGGCAACACCCCCGTTCCTGCAGCAGCAGCAGGTTATGCAGTCAAGCGGAGGAGATAAAAAAAATTTGTATTTTAAACAGGGGTGAAAGTAGATTTAATTTCTTCTCTGTGTTGTGTTGTGCTCACTTGAACAGGAAGGTGGCGTGGCGGTCCTTCGTCTGCAAATTTTGTCATCAAACTTTGTCATCAAAGTCTGGCATTCTCTGGATTGATGGTGCTTTCAAGACAACTGGGAACTCTGAAAAAAACAAGGTTGAATCATGACGTTAGTGATCTTCAGGTGGGAGCTCTAGAAAGAGGCCAGAGTTCCCGACTTAGAATTCTGAGTTGGATGATCATTCAAAACGTATTTTCCCAGTCGGAGCTCGTTTTTTTCCGACTTCCCAATTGTCTTGAACTCACTGAAGTCTGAGATTTCCCAGTTCTGAGTTTCCAGTTGTTTTGAACGACGGGAGAAGTCATGCTGGGTTGACAGCATTGTTGAATGTTTATCCTTTTAAGCTTTGAAAAGAGACCCTTAAACCCAGACTTGGACAACACACCCTATCCACCGAATAGCAGGGGAAGCAAAATAGTGATTGCGCTGCAATACTTGCAGTTAACCATTGATTCCTTCCAAACCACTCCTTGTTGAATTTGCGATTTCCAACTTGTTGTGTAATGTTTATGTCCAATGGCCGATGAGCACCGATACGTTTTATCTATAATTTCTCTTCATATGACAAGGATTGAAAAAGATTTCCCAGTAGATTTTCAACGTGATGATGACTGCTTGTCTAGCTTGCTAGCTAAGATTTTGAAAGTATGATGTTGACATGATCAGTCCAATCAAAGCTACGGTAGATATAACGTGATTTGACATCATTTTATCTGTGGCCAATGACCTTCAGCCTTCTTGGATGGGCACTTCTAATGTAACTCTATGGCAGCACCCAAGGGGGCTTGAATTTTCGAGCTCTCCCTATACATTTTGCGGTGACGTAGTGTCCCCATGAGTGACAGAACACTGAGCCAATCACGGCGCAACTAGAGAACATTACCAACCCCTACGCTCCGTATTCTCCGCTGGCTGCCCCGCCACCACAGAAAGCACTAAGCTAGGCTGAAACACCTGCATTTTGGAGCTGCCTTACTCAAGAAAGCATAAAAGAGACCATGTTTGTATGCGGCTTTATTAACTCAAAGATTTGTTTATTTTTTACATTGTTTGCAAACTGATATGTGACATATTAATGCCAAAATAACAGGCAAAACAGGCAACAACAATAAGGTGGGGCCACTAAACAGGTGGGGGTCACCACTGCCCACGATGCATAGGCCTATAAAAGTAGTGGAGTGGAGATACATGCCACGGACTTATCAATGAATAACACTGATGGCACAGAGCAGAAGGCTTAGCTTAAAATGTTGATAAACTATTATTTCTTCACATTTTAAGCGCAGCAATCGGCACAGTGGTAGGCCTACACGCAAATGTTCCAAAATGCAATTTCGCAGGAAAACACCATTCTAAAATGCGCACCATAAAGATGGAAATATCAGTTACAAATGTAGAAAAAGGTGAGATCTTAAAATGCAACGACTATCATGGGTTGCTAATATTACTAGGATAATGACTTTGCCTGCTAGACAATGAAATAAAGTTGAAAACCAATAGAACAGCAGAGCGCATTTGAGGAAGTCTTTATAAAATAATTGCCTCCGTGTTTCTATGCTGGGATTTTTGGCTATAGGCTAATTTGAAGCAAGGTAAGACATGCCTCATAATATGAAGTAAAATGTACATGTTTTAAACAATTAGGTCTAAGGAACAGGAACAATATAGTGATGCTAATGAAAGGCCTAATGTCTTCTGGTAGTTGGAAAGGCTTTCCCAAGAACCTCCTTAATTAAATATTAACTACAAAGTAGCTTATGCCTACCTGGCAGAATGATATCATGATTATTTGCATCAATCCAGTGGCCATTTGTTTTTCAAACTCCATCTCGTGTGTGCTACAGAGACACTGCTAACCAAACAACACTGCTAGGTGCCTGCACAGTTGAATTAAAGTGTAACTACAATCAAAACCCAAAATGTCTTAGATTAATGGTGACCGCGGTCATTTAGCTGACCAATAACTGTCATCCAAAATTCCATAACCGTCACCGCCCTATACAGGTGCACTGGGGGGACTGAGGGCTCCCCCTGATTAGCATGGCAGAGCTCTAGGGGAGTAATTGGGCTGCTTCTATAAACATCACTGTGTGGTCTGGAGGGGGGCACGGGGTCCCAGTCCCACAGCCCCTCACTGACAACATCACTGAGGCCTGTACACTGTCCAACAGCACTGAGCCCTATCCCGCCCAGCCCCAACACTAAGTCAGAACTCAGATGACAGCAACCACTATTCCCAATACAATGAAGCCCAAAAGCTAATCTCTCACCCATCAGTTCAGCGTTTACTGTAGCTATACACTGATTATACAAAACATTACAAACACTTGCTCTTTCCATGAGACTGACCAGGTGAAAGCTACGATCCCTTATTGTCACTTGTTAAATCCACTTCAATCAGTATAGATGAAGGGGAGGAGACAAGTTAAAGGATGATTTTTAAGCCTTGAGACATGGACTGTGTATGTGTGCCATTCAAAGGGTGAATGGGCAAGAAAAAAGATTTAAGGGCCTTTGAACGGGGTATGGAAGTAGGTGCCAGGCGCATCAGTTTGTGTCAAGAACTGCAACGCTGCTGGGTTTTTCACACACTATAGTTTCCCGTGTGTATCAAGAATGGTCCACCACCCAAAGGACATCCAGCCAACTTGACAACTATGGGAAGCATTGGAGTCAACATGGGCCAGTATTCCTGTGGAACACTTGACACCTTGTAGAGTCCATGCTAGGAAGGTGTTCTTAATACTTTGTACACTGTGTATATTCACATCATTACAGGAAAATACATGCTCTGGTCCCCAATAGTGAAATGACACCCCTGGTGGCCATGAGTGGACTCAATCTAAATCAGAGCTGGTCAAGTATTCAGAGGTTTTACTTGTTAGAACTGAAGCGGAGGAAAAAATGAAAATTAACCTGGAGACCTTGATTTAGCGACAATGTGCGAAAGCATGCATAGATGGCTATTCATCACAGTGCTTTGGACAAGTGGGCAATGCAGAGGTTTTAAATTGAAAACCATAATGCTCATTAGACCAACACTCAGCATAAAGGGCAATCAGAAGTTGCATTTGCCACAAGAGGGTCCCTGAACAAAATTACATCTGTAAATTGATTAGACTGATATTGCATAAATGCATATTCAGTCCAGTTGAAATCCACACTGTGCTTCAAAGTACAATTTATCTGGTAAATCGGCACACAGTTAACAGTAGGAAGGCATTAAGTTTAATACTGTAGTTTAACAAATGTTTATTGTAACAGTACAACAGTAGCTACCGGGACAATGATCACAGAGCAATAATTATTGCACGTAATACATTGCCCCAATAACAATAGAACATGTGAATCTGAAATTACACTTTAGAATAGCATCAATAAAGAGCACAACCCAGTTTGATCAATGTACAAAAAACATTTATTTCAGTATGAAGTGCTTCAAAACCAACATGTCTTCAGGAAAAAGCTAGACAGATATTGAAAAAAAAAAATCCCTTATTCTCTATATGAAAAGAAGGCATGTTCTGCCCAGCCAGACCGTACGGATGGTGTTCCTATCACCTGTGAATGATTGCCAATCACTAAATCTCACACAGCGTGATTACACACATGGGACACAGAGTGGGACTTCCCCAGGCAGCCAGCCAGCTGCACCGCGCAGCTCCAGCTCTACTGTACATCTAGGACCACCAGTGGGAAGGAGGAGGAAGGGTAGGAGAGGGGGCCAGGGTGGGGGCTGTGTTACAGTGAGTAGGCAGGGCCGTCATTAGGCCCCCTGGATCAGGCCTGTGCTAGCCTCTCGATGACTCTCCTGTACTCAGCCAGCACTTCCTGGTAGCTCTTCTCCAGCTCCTCCTGTTGCAGCGCCGTGTCCATCTGACTGATGTGGGATGCCAGCTCCTCTGGCCGCAGACACTTCATCATCTTGGTCATCTCCCGCTGGTTCTTCTAAGTACGCAATAAACACATCCACTAGTTAATGCACTGCGTTTGTGTGAAATCCATTAGCTAGTTTCCCCCCCAAGACTTTGAATGCTGTATGGTATTATGCAAATGCATCTGTTAAGAGGGATGTATTTTAGAAGTTTGATGGCAGTTAGCAGCAGCGAATCTTACATAATGCACATTTAACTGACAAGAGCAAGTTAATATTGGGTATTGTTCCTCCTGTGGGTCCTCATTTTTCAGACCTGACCACATCTCAGTGTATTAAACCCAAATAGTCAGAGGGGAGGAGGGAAAGGAGGCAAAGGATTCTGTAATTGAGCCAGCATGAGTGCTGAAAGCTTCTGGACATGGACCAAGATTCCTCACTCATGTATTTTGGGGACATTGCAAAAAAGCTTGTTGTGTACACACACACACACTCTCTCTCTCTCTCTCTCTCTCTCTCTCTGGGGAATGGGGGTAAGAGAAGCCAGAAGTGAGCAGAAACATGTAATCCTCCGCACATCCAATGAGATGGGCTCTGCCATTCAGCTAGCTACAAACCAAACCTCCCCAGGAAAAAGAAACAGCCTGCTGCATCTGGTCACCAGATCTCACAGACAGTCTACCAAGGAATTTCTACTTCCTTTTTCACCACAAACTTTCTTCCTCCTCAGATATTGGCCTTTTTCCTAAGATGTGTGGTTACACTGCTGACAGCAATCCTCTAAATGGTTGCTTTGCTGGGTTTCAATAAGACACTCAACATGTCATGGAACATGCATAATATGTAAATCAATGTTATCCTGTAAATACAAAATGAGTTACAGTTTGTTTAATCAGATTTCAAAAGCACAGTAACAGTGCCGATATGAAACGTGTGCCATTTGGCAAGCAGCTTCTCTAACTAACTGCTTGAATGTGTGCTGTTAGCAACCTACTCCCACCTAAATTACTCAACCCTCTTCAATGACATGCAAATCCTGAATAATGAAACTGAATCCTGGGATAACACTACCATGGACGCCTGCCGTGCTCCAGACATTTTCCTGCAACTGGGGAATAATCGCTCTCCTGATTCTGGATAAAGTCATGCAACATAAGTAACAAGGCGGCTACGCCTAGACAGGCAGCCCAATTCTGATCTTTTCCCACTAATTAGTCTTTTGACCAATCACAGAACTTTTCACATCAGTTCTTTTACAAAGCTGATCTGATTGGTTAAAAGACCAATTAGGTAAAAACATATCAGAAGTGGGCTGCCTGTCTAAACACAGCCGAAGCAGCTCTAAGCAAATAAAGTGCACGTCATCTTCTTGGCCTTTTTCTCTGCCCTTTCCAAACCATGTATGTAAAGTCATAAGTTGCCAAACACTAAGCACTTGGAGAAGCGCTGTATAATCAATTATCAAATGAACTTGATTGATCCTGGTTAAATAGTGCGACTAACAGCCATTAACCACTGATGAAGTCCATAGGGAAATACACAGCCATGAGCATTACACTGTACAGACAACCTGCTAATTCCATTGGAATAGAAACTAGAGCACAAGGCGGACACTGCAGGAGGATGGGGGAATGCATTTCACTGGAGAAGCTGCGGTCCACTCTTATAAACATACCTTGGTAGGGGCAAATAGCCTCTTTTTGACTTCCAGACGGTAATCTCTTGCTTTTGTCTCATCGCTCATGTCCGTCACCCTCAGACGCAGGATTTCGTACACTCGTCTTGCGTGTTTCTGTAGGGGCAAAAACAGGACAGGGCCATTAGTGCCTTTAAGAAACTGTACAGTCGGTCTCCATAATCATCTAGAAAAGATTGAGCCATTCCTTAGTTAGCTTTAGGTTTGGTTGAGCTATTCAGGACCTCCTGGTACAATACTAAAGTGCCTGGAGCTTCATGCAAGAGCCGAGGCAGAGTAAGAAACAAGCATTTTGTCTCTCCACACCATGGGTACCAAGCTGTGATAATCATCTACATGCAAGGGGGACAAAGGAAACTAATGATATAGTTGGGACTAAGTGCAGTAAGAGAAATCAAGCAGGGACCACTTTTGAAGTGAGTGCCCACCGCTTTAGATGAAATAGTACATTTTCCCCTCTAGGACTAGAGAGCCATGGGTTAATGAGTGAATTTGTCCATTAATGGTTTTGTGAAAGCAAAAAAAGCCTTCATATCCTCAGAAAGTGCAGTAATCAAACGTATCCTCCTCTGGGCTCTATAGATGAAGTTGCTGTTGACCTTGTTAATCTTAAATTTCTCCCTGGCCTCTGTGGCCATGTCGTCACTGAAGCCCAAGGGAAGCTTGTCTGTGGAGAATGATGGCAGTGTTTGGCAAAGCTTGACCAGAACGTAGTCTCTCAGCTTCACATAGTTCTCTGAGGGGTCTTCAGCTGAAAAGAATATCAGAAAACAAGACGATAATTAAACACAAGCTTGGGATTCCATTTAACATACACACTTCTATACAGTGCATTCTGAAAGTATTCAGACCCCTTTACTTTTTCCACACTTTGTTACATTACAGCCTTATTCTAAAATGGATTAAATTACACATTTTCCTCAATCTACACGCAATACCCCATAATGAGAAAGCGAAAAACAGGTTTAGAAATGTTGCCCAATTTATTGAAAATAATATCAGAAATACCTTATTTACATAAATATATTCAGACCCATTGCTATGCGACTTGAAATTGAGCTCAGGTGCATCCTGTTTCCATTGACCATCCTTGAGTTGTTGCTACAACTTGATTGGAGTCCACCTGTGGTAAATTCAACTGGTTGGACATATTTGGAAAGGCACACACACCTGTCTATATAAGGTCCCACAGTTGACAGTGCATGTCAGAGCAAAAACCAAGCCATGAGGTCGAAGGAATTGTCCGTAGAGCTCCAAGACATGATTGTGTCGAGGCACAGATCTAGGAAAGGGTACCAAAACATTTCTGCAGCATTGAAGGTCCCCAAGAACACAGTGGCCTCCATCTTTCTTAAATGGAAGAAGTTTGGAACCACCAAGACTCTTCCTAGAGCTGGCCGCCCGGTCAATTTGAGTAATTGGGGGAGAAGGGCCTTGGTCAAGGAGGTGACCAAGAACCCGATAGTCACTCTGTCAGAGCTCCAGAGTTCCTCTGTGGAGATGGGAGAATCTTCCAGAAGGACAACCACCTCTTCAGCACTCCACCAAATCAGGCCTTTATGGTAGAGTGGCCAGACGGAAGCCACTCCTCAGTAGAAGGCACATGACAGCCCACTTGGAGTTTGCCAAAAGGCAGCTAAAGGACTCTCAGACCATGAGAAACAAGATTCTCTGGTCTGATGAAACCAAGACTGAACTCTTGGCCTGAATGCCAAGCGTCAAGTCTGGAGGAAACCTGGCACCATCGCTACGGTGAAGCATGGTGGTGGCAGCATCATGCTGTGGGAATGTTTTTCAGCGGCAGGGACTGGGAGACTAGTCAGGATCGAGGGAAAGATGAACGGAACAAAGTACAGAGAGATCCTTGATGAAAACCTGCTCCAGAGTGCTCAGGACCTGGGGCAAAGGTTCACCTTCCAACAGGACAATGACCCTAAGCACACAGCCAAGACAACGTAGGAGTGAAGACTCAAGGGTGTAATCGCTGCCAAAGGAGCTTCAAAGTACTGAGTAAAGGGTCTGAATACTTATGTAAATGTGATATTTCAGTTATTTTATTATAAAATTTCAAATTCTAAAAACCTGTTTTTGCTTCGTCATTATGGGGTATTGTGTGTAGATTGATGAGAAAATAACAATGTAATATATTTTAGAATAAGGCTGTAATTGGGCCTCCTGAGTGGCGCATCGGTCTAAGGCACTGCATCGCAGACCTGGGTTAATTCCCGGGCTGTGCCACAACCGGCCGTGGCCGGGAGTCCCATAGGATGGCGCACAATTGGTCCGGGTTAGGAGAGGGTTTGGCCGGGGGCCTTTACTTGGCTCATCGCGCTCTAGCGACTCCTTGTGGCGGGCCGGGTGTCTGCAGGCAGACCACGGTCACCAGTTGAACAGTGTTTCCTCCGACACATTGGTGCGGCTGGCTTCAGATTTAAGCTGGTGGGTGATAAGGAGTGCGGTTAGGTGGGTCATGACTCCACCTTCACCTCTCCCGAGCCCGTTGGGGAGTTGCAGCGATGAGACAAGATCGAAATTGGGGAGAAAAAAGGGGGGTAAAATACAATAAAATAAATTAAAAAGTAAACATTACAAAAATATGTATAAAGAAAAGAAAAAGGCTGTAATGTAACAAAATGTGGGGTCTGACCGAATGCACTGTACACACACCACACTTTACATGTTGCATTTATATTTCTGTTCAGTGTATATCACATAAAATTACATCAAATTTATGTTAGCTATACTCAATATATACGTTTTTCAAACTGTTCACATTACCACCCCCCAACACATCCAAGGCTACAGTTTTTAATAAGGGCTTATATTCAAGTCCCACTGACAGTCAAATAATAACGCCATTGTCAGACAACGATTGTGGCTGCATGTGACAAGCCCAGTTCTGCTAAACCTGTTCAAATGTACATATATCCAGCTTCCACTGAGGATTTTGAAAGAATTCAGTCCAGAGCAAGAGAGGATTTAAAGCCACATGGAATAAGACCTCCTTCTAGCAGGAGTTGTCCCTCCATATCCCCATTCAAAGACCAGATTTAAAGTAGTGGGGAAAATAGACAAGAAAAATCAGGGTGCTCCTCTGGACAGGGGAGCTGAGATGCTTCTGTTACTAATTTCATTTCCCCATGCAAAGCAATTACACTGAACAAAAATATAAAAACTCAACATAATAATCCATCCACCTGACAGATGTGGCATATCAACATGCTGATTAAACAGCATGATCATTACACAGGTGCACCTTGTGCTGGGGACAATAAAAGGCCACTAAAATGTGCAGTTTGTCACACAACAATGCCACAGATGTCTCAAGTTTTGAGGGAGCATGCAATTGGCATGCTGACTGTAGGAATGTCCACCAGAGCGGTTGCCAGATAATTTAATGTTCATTTCTCTACCATAAGCCACTTCCAAATGTCATTTTAGAGAATACGGCAGTACGTTCAACCAGCCTCACAACCGCAGACCACGTGTAAGGCGTCATGTGGGCGAGCGGTTTGCTGATGTCAACGTTATGAACAGAGTGCCACATGGTGGTGGTGGGGTTATGGTATGGGCAGGCAGGCATAAGCTACGGACAACGAACACAATTGCATTTTAACGATCGCATTTTCAATGGGGGGGGGGGCATTCCCAGTCATGTGAAATCCATAGGTTAGGGCCTAATGAATTTATTTCAATTGAGTGATTTCCTCATGAACTGTAACTCAGTAATATCTTTGAAATTGTTTATATTTTTGTTCAGTATATTGGTGTGTAACTGCTTTGTATTTAATTATGTAAATACTTGTAATTGTATGTGTGAAACTCTAGCACAGTCATAGCCTCCTCCCCAAACATCATAAGATAATGTAAGTAACACAAAATTAGTTTAACACACACCTGTAATGTCCTGTACTTTGTGCAGATTGCAGTAGAACATGTGTACTGCCTCCAGCAGCTGGGCTCCATGACCCTCTCCTTGGAACGGCGGAAGGATCAGCATTTGGCTGTTCAGAAGGACACCAGGCCAACATACCCAAAGACATGAAAGAACAGCCTCACTGACCTCTTTGCCAGACCTCTCAAACCTATCCCTCTTTCACATCACATACATAGGGAAACCTTGTAAACACGATTGATCATGTTTCAATGTTAAGACTGAATGAAAAAAAGAACACTTGACAGAATGGAATAATGTACTAATTGATCGAAAATTGAGGGAGCAATTTTTCACTTCATTATAAGAAACGTAACAAATTGTTATCGTGTCCATCAATACATCAAACAAAATCCTTATTTATAGCCAAAAGCTCCCCCCCCCCCCAAGACACTGATCATTTGGTTGGATACATAAGCCAGTAATTTGGGATTTTTGTAGTACAAAGGAGACAGAAATGTATAATTTTCCTCTGCTTTTTGGTACAAAAGAATGGGAAGACACGTGCTCCCCTCGCAATTACCTTACACGTGGTCGGGTTTTGTCTGGATACACATAGTAATTATAAACTGTCATGTAGCCAACAGTTGCGAAGAGAGTCTCCCCATCCTTATTGTACTTCTCAAATCTGCAGATAAAACACAAAGAGAAGCAGGTCAATTACAGGCACACTCTCAGGCCGCGTCCATTTTCTCCTCTCCATTCTCCGGGTGCCCCTTTTCAGTGTCAGCATGCTGGAGCAGCCAGGCCGTCCCGATCCGTACACCTGCTACAACCGGAATATATTATGCACTTAATTGGAGGACTGCAACTTAGAGGAGGAGAAGGGGCTAGAGGGGGGATTGAGGCTCTCCACATCACTTCAGTCCATTTGCCCATTGTCACTCTTAATAGGTGGTAGGCTAAAGAAAACACTGGCAGAGGCTCTTTTAACTGTTTGAGATGTCATTCAGTGTTTCAAAAGACAACAGCGTTCAATTCAGCTCTTGCCCTAAACATTTTTTTTTTTTTTTTTACAAAGGGGTTTGAACACAAAGGCGACTCTTGCCAGATCAACAATTCTCGAATAGCCAGGGAAAATATAATCAAACTGGCCGGATAATTGGTGGTGAGCGCCTCAAAGGAGCCCATTGTTTCTCAATGAGACAATGAAGGGTTCGGGGAGAGCGACGTTGGCTAAGGAGGTCAGACACTCACACGAGAAAGAAGTCCCAACGATCGTCGTCCACGTCGATGAAGCTGGCTGTCTCAATGAACCACATGAGGAAGGTCTGCAGGCGCCCGTGGTAGTCTCGGAATCCCGGGCACGACACGTCCACCTAGGGAACACAACACATGGAGAAGGTCTGAGGACAATCAAAGTCATGATAAATAAGCAGAGCACTCTCTCTTATACTGAAATAATCTGCAAATCATACAGTAGGCATGGAAAGCACTAATATTTGTAGGCCTATATTACAATCTAATGTTTTTGTATACTGTAGGAGCAAGGACAAGCATGTGAACCTTGTAAATCTGGTAGGTAAAGTCTTCTCCCTCCTCCACATTGTGGACGTGGTATGTGTGAAGCAGGGTGCCGAAGGGTTTGAAGTTGGTCTCCTTCTCCAACAATGAGATGAAGTCGTCCGTGTTGCAGCTGAACCCAGCGGGGATGATCTCCCGGATCTTCCCTTCAACATCATCAGGCTGTAGGTAGGAAAGAAGAGGGTTTACTAGAACATGAAACAAACTGACAGCATCTTGTATATGGAAAAGTAGCCTTGTATTTATATGCATTGTTCCATTTCTGTTACGTTTGATTACCAGCAAGATAAGACTGCAAATGCCCTCCCTAGTAAAAACGTATCACCTTCCAACATACATTTGAAATAACCCTATTTCTTAAAAATGTAGCCTAGGTCTTTAACAGTCGTTTCAAATGTTTTACCAACTATACTATAGACAATACAGTAATATGGAAAACTGTGGAAATTTTTCTATTTTCCATATGTAATCACTAAGACCAAAAAAAAAAAAAAAGATCCTATTGTTCTGTAATTAGGCTATGCTCCAGCCCTGATTGACAGAGAACACGAGGAATTAGTGGAAGAATACATATTTTTGTGCCACAAAAAGGAGAACCATTAGGCAATTAAGACTGTCAGCTGAGTGGAGACAAGCACCCACCCCCAACCCCTTGGTGATAGAGCACTTAATTGAATAAATTTACTACTTATGTTAAACCATGAATATTTTATGAAGTCCCCACAATAACGTATTTCTGCTTCTCACTGGGCAATAAAATGTAATGAATTGATCTAAACTTAACAAACCCTGGGCATCCATAATAGAGGCCTTTCCTCTAATCCTGGCAAGTGAACTCAATCAAATGAATTTGCCCCCACGTTTCAAAGAGCGAGGCGGACAAAGGCCCCCCCCAGACTTTTTACTCACTAGAATGTGTGGTTGGTTCAGCTGTGATGTTTGCATTGTATCCATTTCCACAAGGATTGACATGAGAACACTTTGTATTAACTTGCTAAGCAGCCCTTTCACACCATTTACATGCGTGATGGGAATTAGTTCTGTACAGAGACCCTTGTTGCTCGCCATTGAAAACAGGGAAATGAAGAAGGCCTGAACAAAATGCACTACAAAAGGCTAATAGAACACACTGCTAATTCCTCTCCTTTCAGACATCAGCTAATATCCAACTGGAAGTAATGCACCTGCAGCTGAATGCCACTTCACCATTGTAATTGTTCAACTGCATTTGAGGAATAAGGAGCTGAAATAAAAGGCCATGGACAAACAAGTCATATTGTCCAAGGCACTCTCCTATATACTAGACATTAAAATTGCACAATCCTAGTTCGGTATAGATTTGACGTAAAAATGCATCTTTAGAACATTTTGTTTAATCTGAATGCCTTTTATCTTCGGGATATAATTGATCATGTGTACACATCTTATTTAGAGTAGTCTAAATGTTTTGGAGGTAAAAAAGGCTGATAAAGAACACTAAAATCAGATCACATTATCTTTCACAATCTTTATACGTGTCGCTAAACAGCAAATACATTAAATTAGATCACTCTCAGGGCCCAGAAGGGCACTATCTATTTAGCCCAAGTGTGCTATTTTGCTAACTGTCTAACTTTAAAATAAAGTTCTGTTATCACTTTCTGCTTAATTAGAGAGGAGCTTGAGCAAAGTTGTAGATCTAACATTCTCTTTAGTTGGAAATGTTTTTATTTTTTTATTCAAAAGATTGCCAGTGGCTATGGTTTCAGCCTCAATCAAAATCCTAACCAGACATTTGTAGGTGTTATCTATACATTTTACATCTAGGCTAATATAGACACCAACTGATTCCTTCCCCCCCCCCAGATTTTCACTAGTGATGCCCGGTATGAAACAATGACTGAGAACAAAAATGATGTTCGACTGTGTGGAGTCCATCATTATAGCATTTGGCTGGTTTAGGGTTAAGGTGATCTCTGACAAGTCTTCCATTTGAGTAGCAGCTGCATGTTGAACTCTGTCCCACAGCTCCTGTCCTCGTCCTCTCCAACTCTCACCAGCTGCACTACACCCAGCCACAGTGAGCACACACTCACAGACAAACACTTCAGATGCAGCCTGAACTCTGCTGCTCCCTAACTCTCTACCTCACACCAGCTGCACTAAACCCTTAACGAGGTAGACACTCGTGGGTCAACACTGGCCTGGCCGTCATCATCAGAAATGATTTTGCCTTGCTTTTACATCCGAGTACTGTTTGTTATTTGGAACAGTATAGACAGTTTTGGAAATACTGAACTAAGAAAACTATTATCCATAAGAAAAACATTTTGCACTGATAACTGCTCCGTCTCTAAAAATAGGATATTGCCGCTGCCTTTGCTAAAAAAATTAAAAAATGTTACTACTGTCAACGCACTTCACACTCAATTAAGCAATTTATTCCCATTCTGACAATTTTAGTGGAACACTTAACATTCAGTCTATCGTACTAACGTTACACCCAGAAATGTAGAACTGCTGTAATTATATTCTGGTAACACGTTAACAACATTGTCTTCTTGATATTGTGTAATAATGAAAATCATTGAACTCCATACAATGACAAATTACAATGTAACAACATGTTAATACAATGTTACTGGAGCAATTACATCAATGCTATGTGTAAAGCCAGTGAAGGGTTACTGGCCATTACTTCATTTGGATCGCTTTCATTTGAAAGCACCATACAGAATAGCTGATGACCGGGAAAACTTTGGCAGAAGTTCAGAACTGTAGTTTGTTCATTCTAGGGACCGTTCTTCAGTGATCTCCCTCCTGATAAAACACACGTTTGGGAAACATACCCCAGCAGGACATATTCCATTTCCTGCAGATTATCACAGAGCCACTCAAATCAATGGCTAAACCAACACCCCCAGATCCTTCCCTTTAGGGAGGGAGGGATAGGATTAGAGTACCAATGGCCCATGTGGCCTATGATAGACTGGGAGTTGTCTGACAAAACATGAGGTCTCTTACATAGCTGCTGCATAATACCACCACTCAGAGGTTCTGATCACTCCAGAAGGCCCACAGAAACATGCACAAAGCAACCCACAAAAAAGGCTCACCTCCAACTAAAGCAGGCTGGGAAACTGGACAAGTTCCAGAAGAAAAGCCACTAGAAGGATACTGAGGGTGGTTAGTCACCTGACAGGGAAAACTGTAGTCCATCATCACCAAGTTTTCCCTGGTCAAGTCATGTGGTCGAGAAAACCTCAGTCACAACGTGGGGAGATGGGGCCCATCTCTGAATGGCTATAGTTTGGCAGGACATCTATTTTTTTAGGTAACAGAGTCAGTGTTACTGTGCTTCGCATAAGTGACAAAAGGCATAATTTCAAACAACTCTTACCTCCACACAGTCAAACTTTTCTGTGACTCTGGCTGAATATTTCACTTTGAAGAGGGTGCTCAGGTTCCCAGCACTGTAGTACAGCTGAATCTGAAGGCCTTTGTATCCAAAAGCCACCTCACTGAAGGGGGAAAATACATTTAAAGTGAATAAATAAATGAGTTAGCATTCACAGAATCCTGTTATCAACTGTTTACGGTCATGCAACCAGCACACAGATGTAGACTTCACATGGAGATACTGTAATGTGTAATGAGATTCACAAAGACCTTATTGGCAGAATCAGGTTTGATACTCACTCATCACCATAAAGCTGGTGGCTGTACTCTGGATGGAATGTTGTGCTTTCATCATCCACATCCTCTGCGAAACGGACTGAGAGAAATAGTTGTTGTTAATTCTTTGAGTTAGAGGGTGTTGTCAATAGACAGTCAACATATAAAATATTGCATTATGAATATGAAACACTCAAAGCGCCATCTACCAAACTACACATTTCAGTGTAAGTAGCTACTTTATCTCAACAAAAGTAAGAGATTACACAAAGCTAAATAAGTTGATGAATGAAACAAACCTAGTTTTAAGCTGATTGCTTCGTTGGTGTCACACTTATATTCTGCCAATTTCTTCTCCATTGGGTTCATCCCTGTGGGTCAAAACAAACATAATTTCTAGCTACTACAGTGGCATCATTCTCCATTCTGATTTGAAGACCAGGTGGTTAGTTTGCTAGCTAGCAGTAAAGCAAGACAATAGTTAGCAGGCCTATTCTTGTTTACAAAGATAGATAGCTAGCTAGCTTGCTTGCTTGTCGGCCACTGGCGCAGCATAGTTAGCTAGCTAATCCACATGCATTGAACACTGAACTACTGAAGCAACACTAAACACACCATGGTGAAGCATAGCACAACACATAGTCGATAGCTAGTTTCATTTGCACACCATAGTTACAAGCTATTGCTAACATGCAGTCAAAGATACTGGCTCATTCTTCCATCTGTGATGCAGTTCTACATTGAGGATCTGGCTAGCTTGTTCATAGCCACACCATCAACACGGACTCAGCAAGCTGGCTAGCTAGGGCCAGAGCCTCTGGCTATGGCTAACAGTTAGCTACCTAGCTAGCTAGCTTGTTTGCCAACTGGATTGCCTGTGACAGCAACATTCCACGCCCTCGAAAACTCAAAGAGGTAAGCACAGCTATCATACAAGTTGTAATACAAACCATAAGACGGGTTTTGTCCATTTAAATCATTTATATACCGTTATTTACGTAGCTATTACTTACCCGCCATTTCTGTACACTGCTGCATCTCTGTTTTCGTCAAAGGCCCGCGGAAAATACGCGCCGAGAACTTCCTGTTTGCGCACGTGTTTCCGCCGCATCTGCTGTATGCGGAAGAAATCCCTTTCTTTTATCATAGCGCTCTCCCATCGATTTTTTTACCACCCTTCCAGCGTATGCTACAGTTTAACCACAAACGATTGCGCATCACCAATCAATGGAAAAAAATAAAACACTTCTCCGTACAAGTGTATCCCGTTATTATTTTACTGACGAGAGGATTTATTGCTGTGCCTGTGCTGGTGTGCTATTATATTCTATGATATTCTATTCTATTCTGTTATTATTATTATTTTATTTTATTGTGGTCCTCTGTAGCTCAGCTGGTAGAGCACGGCGCTTGTAACGCCAAGGTAGTGGGTTCGATCCCCGGGACTACCCATACACAAAAAAAAAAAATGTATGTACGCATGACTGTAAGTCGCTTTGGATAAAAGCGTCTGCTAAATGGCTTATTATTATTTTACATAGGCTACAGGTAGCCTAAAAATGTGAATCCTTTTAAAATATAAAACTTCATTTCCCCCCACAATTTAACACTAACTATTAACTATTCTTATTTATTTGATTTCCAAAAGACCAACCTCCTCGCACACACTAAAAGTTTAAATAACATTTCAAAATTCCTCGGGTGATTGACCTTTTATAGTACTCCCATAAAGAGAAAAAAACATAAAGTGTACTGTCACGAAATAGCCTTAGAACTCCAAGTGGGAAGCACACTCTTTTATGGTAGGCCCGTGTAGCTCAGTTGGTAGAGCATGGCGTTTGCAACGCCAGGGTTGTGGGTTCAATTCCCAGTATGAAAATGTATGCACTCACTAATTGTAAATCAGAGCGTCTGCTAAATGACTACAATGTAAATGTGGTAAACGAAATTGACCCTTTAAATGTCCCATTATGACAGTCCACCGCAGACTTAAATGAAGCATTTGAACCTTGAAAATTGTCTTTCAAAAAGTGGATTAGAGTACAGTGATAGCTCAATAAAATAAATGGCCTCAATGGGGGAGAGTGCATGGCTGAACTGTGGTAATGCTGTGCTATCATCCCTGCCATGGCAATTCTGTCCTCCAGAAGCACCAATGACTGACCCACACGGTCATGTTTAAGCCACTATAATTTTACCCCTACCTACTACTCTGACAGCACTAGATTATCCCTTTCCTGCAACAACATCTTTTACTGTCTTGCTATGTGTTAGGGTGTCAGTATGGAGGCAATACATGCAGCTTGATCTCTAACCTTTATGAAATATTTCTGGTAGAACCAGAATTGCCTTTTCTGAACTCTTGTCTAGAATTTGTGCAATGTGTAATGTGTAACTTGTTTGTGTCCGTTGATGAAAGACTGAAAGACTGAAAAACTGCTTCTATCTCCAGGCCATCCGATTGTTGAACAACCATCACACCATCTCCTATAGTAAGAGACAAAGATAGACTCGCAAAACACACACACACACACACACACACACACACACACACACACACACACACACACACACACACACACACACACACACACACACACACACACACACACATACACACAATCAGACTCCTATACTCACATATACACTCACACACACGCATACACCCATACTCACAAACTCACGCACACAGCCACTGCTGCTGTCCCATCTACAGAGACATTAAACAATGGACACTTCCCGTTTCTTTTATACTGTTTTTCACACTATGTATTCATATACTGTATTCTTCACATAGCTCATTCTAATATATATACTACTGTACATTGCATTTTGTTACACTGTTTATATACTGGATTCTTTACATAGCTCACTGTAATATATCTACTGCTGTAAATATCCTTCTTACTATATATTTTTGGTGTATATACACAACAATTGCATTTGGATTACTGACACAGTGCTATTTGGGTTGTTAATTGGATTCGTTCTGACATTCTTGATTTCTTGTTTCTAGTTTTTTGATATTTATTACTTGTGTACTTGTTTGACATTTTACTGCACTGTTAGGAACTAGTAATACAAGCATTTCACTGCACCGACTATAACATCTGCTAAACTGTGTACGCAACCAATAAACTTTGATGTGATTTGTTGTAGCCTATTTACATTTGTGGTTTGACTGTGTTTCTCTTTTAACCTTTATACATTTTGTATCACTGTGGTAACAGAACATTATCATACAAAGCTTCTGCACAAAGCAGATAATAAAGTATGTTCTAATGCAAGAAAAAAAAGCATTGGATGGTTTTATGAGAAATCAATTATTGAAACCAAAGAGAAAACAAGCCAGACAGTTGCCTTCTCAATTTATTTATTCATGACATTTAATATTCCAAGTGCACAAAATCTTTAAAATGTTTTTTAATTCATCCCCTATAATAGTCCCTGGATACTGGATGGACATGAATAGTAATGCAACATTTGACCCTTGTGCACCTCACTGGAGCTCACATTTCATTAAGATGATAGAAAAGGTGTAATAATTTTGGACAGCATAATTTGTAAAGAGGTTTTCACACAGTGATCACTTTACACTTTGTGCACAGCTAGTGTAGCCTAGTCATCTGATGATTTGTTTAAGTTGAGCATGCATGCTATAAAATACTGTATCTGCAGGTTCAGATAGCCCACACAGTAGTGCATCATGTCCTTATATGACCGCAGGAATCATGCCAGACTCTGCTGACAGCTGGCATACTCCCATTGCACAGTATCTCGTCAACAGGGGACACACCGGGATACAGTTGCCTAAAATACATTGTTATTTAGGTCTTCTTCAATATTGTCATGCTGTTATCTCCGAATCAAAGCCTCCAGTAGCCAAGCGCCTGCGCTGCTAGTCAACGTGACGTCACACCCAGCATGGCGGTCAAGGTGACTGTCAATATTTCTTATCAGAAATTGATATTACCTGTATTTAAGTTGTTTATTTCTATTGGATAAGGACTTAAGCGTATTGATGCGGAAGCATATATTATTTACTTTTTTTAAGCGAACAGAATGGTCCTCTTTCAGCATCTTTTCGTGGTCACGTCGGCCTTGGAGAGAGAATTTAGTAATGTTTACCTTGTTACAGTGTGTCGTTTATTGATCTAATGGAAGTTATTCCGCTACTTTAATTGTATAGCAAGTTTATTGCTGTGAAGGTCGAGTAGACGGTTCAATAATGATCATGGCAAAGGCGACTGTTGCTGCTGGCAGGGCTGAAATTCAACTGTAGACTACGAGTCCTGTGTTTTTGCTTTTTCAAACATCGAAACTTCAGAGACAAGCAACCGATTATTCAATGCAGTAATGATTTTATTATATTGTAGACAATGCGGTGTCGTTGCGTCCTATGTCATTGTCATACTCTCATTGCATTACCAGATTCCTCAGGGTTTGGCTTTGATGACTCCAACTGTATGTTTTAGGTAGAAACAACCGCAAGAGGCGATTCCAATGAACTAAGGACTATATTTCTGAAGGTAAGACTGTCAGTCACAAGGGGATCTTTAACCCAATATTGCTATGGCACTAAAAACATCATTCTTTATATTCTTTGAGTCTGAATGCAGCAGTTCAACTCTTATTATTATCTATCCTGTTGCCTAGTCACTTTACCCTGACTTCATGTACATATCTACCTCAAATACCTCGTACCTCTGCACATTGATCTGGTACTGGTACTCCCTGTATATAGTTCCATTCTTGTGTATTTGATTTTATTCCTCTTTTGTTACCTTTTTTATTTGAATTATTATATACATATTTTTTAAACTCTGCATCTTTGGGAAGCAAGCATTTCACGGTAAAGTCTACACCAGTTGTATTCGGCGCATGTAAAAGTTGATTTAATTTTAATTTGAAAAGAGCATGTAACTTTACATTGGTTGTCTTCAATGATATAAGGTTATAACCTTGATTGTATGGCAAAGCTACAGTTAAACAAAGTTAAATATGATATTATTGGCAGCAGGCCTACTATGAGACCATAATTTAAGTCTCTCTCTCTCACACACACACACACACACACACACACACACACACACACACACACACACACACACAAGTCACACAGAGAGAGAGAGAGAGACTGAGCGTGCTGCGTCTACTGTCCAATACTACAAGGAAAGGTCACACAATGCTTGGACTAATTCTGGCTCCCGTTCACTGAGGAATTTCTCCTTCCCTGACTTCTTTTAGGCTGTGACATTTGCTTGGATTTTCAGATGTCTGGAAGATTCAGATGTTTTTGCTAATAATTTGGACTATGCATTCTTGTGCTTTACAAAGTCCCACATAGTACCAAGCAGAAGGGTGTAAGGCCATTGATTGGAGGAAAATATGCCTCCAGCAACAGACAGCGTTAGGGAGGGACTTATTATTTGACCTAGTACTATTTTAGGATCTTCTTCTTTCTTCATACAACACTGCACTGATTTATCTTGAAAGCATACCAATTTATATTAGGCATAGCTGTTCTAATACACACGTGCAATAATTAGTCATAAACATATCACTGTGAAATAGATAGTTAATTAATGGATGAAAGGGCCATTTTGTCCAAATTGCCTGATCTTATCAAGAAGCACTTGAGGCTTACTGTGAAGTTGAGTTGATGCCAATATATGTAGTGAAGAAATGGGTTAATAAATTGGTTGGAATTAATACGTTCACTTAAAATATTAACTAAAGAGTGTGCAGTGAGATGTGGTCTGAAATGCATTCTTTGTGAAGGTCTCTCTCTCGGTCTATCTCTCACTCTCTCCTTGGCTGTACACCCAGAGCCTGGCCTTTATGCTGCTAGTTCATGCAGTGATCCAGCTTGTAACCCAACCCTGACTCTGAAACGGACCTTTTGTTTTTTAAGCCTAGATGAGAGGTCAGTTTTAGCAACACAAGGGCATGGGTTGCACGTTTTGCAGCATAGCAGAAAAAACAATGCTGTTCCATTTTTCTTTCTAAGCAGTGCACATGGATTCATTTAGAAATGTGTGGCAGTCCCTTGCATTGCCACAGCTAAAGCCCTAATGTCACATATCATTATACACTGCTCTAGTACTTATCTATTACATTGTACTTAAACATCCCATATTGTATATTAAATATAGTATACTGCACTGCACTTATCTGCATACATGATTTTGACATGATAGTGGTTTGTGAAGCTTTGTTGCCTTGATGGCTTCCTACACTACACTACAGCTTGTGCTGGGTTATTGTGGGTTAAACCACAAAACTCCCAGATTTTTCTGTAGAAGGTATTATAAAGCTTGAAAGTGTATTGAATTGTTTTGAAAGCAAGTCTCTGAAGTTCTCTATCTGTTTAGTCACTGCAACAACTGAAAGAAATTACTAGAATACGATGAATTGCAAAAACGAGATGGTTTTGAACTATGTCTGAAAAGCACATGATGGGATTAATATAAATCACACGGAGACAAAATCAATTGCGTTGACAGACACTGCATCAGGTTGTCTGAACAAATCATTTATTTTCATAAGTAAAAAAAACAAGTGTTGTCAGATAGCTGTTGGGGGAACAGTGATTCAATACAAAGACAGGCTGTTTTGGGAAAGGGACTCCCCAAAGAGTTTTGCATGAGTATGTTTCTATATTGAGTTTCTGAGCATTTATATTTAACACTAACCTGGGTCTTTTGTCTCCCCTTCAGCATGCCAGTGTGGTTGAGGATGGGGATCGTTACATGTCCCCCAGGGACTTTGTGCAGAACTTCCTGGGTCTGCACAACCAGCCCGACCACAACCGTAAGACTGTGCAGCTGATCGCTGGAGTAGCCGACACCAGCAAGGATGGGTAAGTCTGCTCCCACTACAGGTGAGGTGGATGATCTTTGCTAATAGTAACCTTGCTATAGAAGGAGTTAAACAAGAGGTCCTTCAAGACATCATACAGCGAAAATGGAATTTAGATTTTTGTAAGAAAAAAAGGATCATAACACACTAACACGTTTTGATGACAGTTCCACTATCTACACAATTCCAATGTAACCCATGTTGATACACACAATGTGGTTCAAAATGTTACATGTATTGGCGTAGATAAGGAGTAGTAAAGAGAAATCCGTAGCAAGAAGAAGTTAGGTTAATGATTGATCACAAGGTTGTTCACATTGCCTGAATAGCCATCTTTATCAGTTGTTTAACACCCATGCTTGTTTGATTGAATATCCACCTGATAAGATAAGCGGCCATATTATTTCCATAATATTATTTGGGCTTTGTAGGGACATGTCCTTTTTTCAGATAGTACTCTTTCTTTCTTGTCCAAACAGACTGATCTCTTTCCAGGAGTTTCTGGCCTTTGAAGCGATTCTGTGTGTTCCGGATGCCCTTTTCATAGTTGCCTTTCAGTTGTTTGACAAGACTGGCACAGGGGACATCTCATTTGGTATGTACATGGAGATGCCCAGTGACCTGGTGTGTGGGGATGTTCGTCCTTTTGGATCCCAGTCCTGTCTGTTTCATATCATAATCATATCATAGCTAATGGGCACAGCATCAGTAGAGCTTTTACCTAGGGGCAATGACCAGACACTTTCCCATTGTGCAAGATCCATTTCTATGCAAGAAGTGGATATCATAAGATAACTATATCTTATTTATAACTAAGTACCTTGTGGAAAAATTGGTTCTCTATAGCTGTTTTCAGTGTAGAAAATGAATGTAGGTCTCTCATTTTACTCCCAGTGCTCAATGTGTGTTCAGTTTGTCCACTAGTGTGTTTCTCTATACTGGGCTTCTGGAGACTGCAGAGTAGTATAGCGTCCGTCAGTCAGCTGCTTCTATTCTAGAGGTCTCTTCTAAGAGAAGAATTGTCTCAGCTCTGTGCGAGCTGTGGGTAATACCACATCATAACAAGTCCCATGTGACGGGGAGAGATGAATCCAGCGTGACACAAAAACAGGGACAAAAGAGTTGTTGCAATGCTCTTTGTGCAGCATGGCCCCCATGAAAGCAGTGCTCAGACACAGAGTGACCTAGATCTGCTTAGAACTCACACAATATGAAAGCACTGGGATTGTCAGCAAGGCCATATTTCTTTTCTGTGCATATCAGGTTCCCAGAAATGAGATAAGGACATACAGTGGGGTCCGAAATTATTGGCACCCTTAATAAAGAAAAGCAAAAATTATTGCATAAAATAAATAATTCAAATACTGAGATTTATTGTATGCTCAAGAAAATTGGGAAATTACATTATTTTATACTAATACAATTGCTCAGAGAAATAAAAAAAAGTTTTTGCCGCAAGTGGATCTTCCAGCAAGGCAATAACCCCAAGCACACATCAAAATCCACAAAGAAATGGTTAATTGACCACAAAATCAACATTTTGCAATGGCCATCTCAGTCTCCGGACTTGAACCCCATTGAAAATCTGTGGTTGGAATTAAAGAGGGCAGTCCATAAGTGCAGACGAAGGATATCAATGATCTGGAAGGATTCTGTATGGAGGAATCGATCCCTCCCAATGTGTTCTCCAACTCATAAAATATTTTAGAAAAGGTATTGAAAGTTATTGAAAACAGGGGTGTCAATACATTTGACCCATACCTTTTTGAGAAAAAAAAGATTACTTGTTAAACAAAATCTATTTCTCTGAACAATTGTATTAGTATAAAATTATATAATTTCAAATTTTTTGTTGCCATACTATAAACTGTATCTCACTTTTAATTTATATGATACAGTCATTTTTGCATATCTTTATCAAGGGTGTCAATAATTTCAAACCCCACTGTATATTGTATGGTTGTTTTGTTTTTTCTATCTCTTGATGTTACTCATCAATCTCTCATTTGGCAGCTAATGTGCAGGACATCTTCAGCCAGACCACAGTGCACCACCACATCCCTTTTAACTGGGACTGTGAGTTCATCAGGCTACACTTTGGCAATGACAGAAAGAAGAACCTCAGCTACCTGGAGTTCACCCAGTTTCTGCAGGTACAGTATACAGTAGACATTACTAGACACCTTATGAACCATACAAATACAGTGCATTTGGAAAGTATTCAGACCCCTTCCCTTTTTCCACATTTTGTTATGTTACAGCCTTATTTAAAAATGGATCAAATTATTTTTTCCCCTCATCAATCTACACACAATACCCCATAATGACAAAGTGAAAACAGGTTTTTAGAAATCTTTGCACATGTATTTAAAATTAAAAACAGAAATACCTTATTTACGTAAGTATTTGCTATGAGACTCGAAATTGAGCTCAGGTGCATCCTGGTTCCATTGATCATCCTTGAGATGTTTCTACAACCTGATTGGAGTCCACCTGTGGTAAATTCAATTGATTGGACATGATTTGGAAAGGCACACACCTGTCTGGATAAGGTCCCACAGTTGACAGTGCATGTCAGAGCAAAAACCAAGCCATGAGGTCGAAGGAATTGTCCGTAGAGCTCCGAGACAAGATTGTGTCGAGGCACAGATCTGGGGAAGGGTACCAAAACATTTCTGCAGCATTGAAGGTCCCCAAGAACACAGTGTCCTCCATCATTCTTAAATGGAAGAAGTTTGGAACCACCAAGACTCTTCCTAGAGGCTGGCCGCCCGGCCAAACTGAGCAATTGGGGGAGAAGGGCCTTGGTCAGGAGGTGACCAAGAACCCATTGGTCACTCTGACAGAGCTCCAGAGTTCCTCTGTGGAGATGGGAGAACCTTCCAGAAGGACAACCATCGCTGCAGCACTCCACCAATCAGGCCTTTATGGTAGATTGGCCATTCGGAAGCCACTCCTCAGTAAAAGACACATGACAGCCCGCTTGGAGTTTGCCATAAGGCAACAAAAGAACTGTCAGACCATGAGAAACAAGATTCTCTGGTCTGATGAAACAAAGATTGAACTCTTTGGCCTGAATGCCAAGTGTCACGTCTGGAGGAAACCTGGCACCATAAAGCATGGTGGTGGCAGCATCATGCTGTGGGGATGTTTTTCAGTGGCAGGGACTGGGAGACTAGTCAGGATCGAGGGAAGGAAGAACGGAGCAAAGTACAGAGAGATCCTTGATGAAAACCTGCTCCAGAGCGCTCAGGACCTCAGACTGGGGCGAAGGTTCACCTTCCAACAGGACAACGACCCTAAGCACACAGCCAAGACAATGCAGGAGTGGCTTCGGGACAAGTCTCTGAATGTCCTTGAGAAACTCCCCAATTACATGTGTGCCAAGCTTGTAGCATCATACCCAAGAAGACTCAAGGCTGTAATCGCTGCCAAAGGTGCTTCAACAAAGTACTGAGTAAAGGGTCTGAATACTTATGTAAATGTGATATGTCCGGGGTTGTTTTGTAATACATTTGCAAAAATTTCTAAAAACCTGTTTTTTCTTTGACGTTATGGGTATTGTGTGTAGATTGATGAGGGGAAAAAACGATTTAATCCATTTTAGAATAAGACTGTAATGTAACAAAATGTGGAAACAGTCAAAGGGTCTGAATACTTTCCAAATGCACTGTACATGTTTTTTAAATAACTTTCATGCAGGAAGTTATTTTTCTATCATGGTTTAGATCAGGGCTGTTCAATGTCGGTCCTGGAGGGCCGAAACACTTCTGGTTTTAATCCTCTCCTTCTAATAAGGGACTAATTCAGACCTGGGACACTAGGTGAGTGCAATTAACTACCAGGTAGAAACAAAAAACAGAAATGTTTCGAGCCCTCCAGGACTGGAATTGAACATCTCTGGTTTAGATAGACAAGGGCAGATTTTAATAGCATAACAAATACACAATTATATAATGTATTAAAGCTGTAACACATATATGTAATCACCGAAACAGGGAGGGCCATGTATGTATGAATTTTATATGAGCCATAAACCATTAGTATGGCTGTGGACGTAGCTTGTTTGGAATGATGGGGTTTGTGGGTTCATATGCAGCTGGGTGGTCTGGGACTTGGCTGGGGTTCCGCTACTCTACTGTGTGTAAACCCTCATAGCAGTTTGCGGTGGATCATGGTTGACTAAGGGTTCCCACCAGCCCGTCAAGAATTCTTGTGTGTGACCCTTTTCATTCAAACCAACATTTGCTTTAGCTGTTATTTCGCTGCTGATGTTTTGCAACATTGTTTCCAGCTAATAGATTCTTGAATGTGATTCAGCTAAATCTAACATAGTCATAAACAAAACTGCTGAAAGTTTAGTGATTTTTTTGTGTGCAGAATATGTCCTGCCACCTTGTGGAGGTTATATTATTCTCAGAATTGTCTAACTGGAATAAAAAAACATCACTATTTGTAGCGTACGTCTCATGTGCTGCAATAGCCATCAATAGTGCAGCAGCCTAGTACATTACCTGGATTTGGGTATCAAAGTATTCCCCAACTCTTACAAGATGTGGAATAAAAGTATACAGTATAAAATGTTACCATTGTCATGATGGACTGTACTCTGCTATGGCCCGATGAGTTATGTAGATGAGAGGGATCCGCTGGTTGTATGTGATCAGCTTTGACATCAGTGCTGACCCTGGGTCAGTGGCCCCCGTGATTCCCCTCTGATTGCATGGCTGTCCTATTGAATCATCCCCGTGCTCCTCCGGACACACCTGCCTGCTCTCCTGCACAGATCTGCGATCAGACTTCAGAGGGACATGGTTTTCATCAGACTCCTGAAAGACAGCTGTGATTACAAGAGCCAGGGTCTAACACTGTCTCATCTGACATCATCCAACATCATGTTTTCTTCCCCAATGTTCCATTTCATCCCAGGTAATTTGACGCGTCTATGTCACAGGAGCCTGCTCTTTCGATCTTTTGTTAAAACTTTGACCCTTTCCTTTCATTGTAGGAGCTGCAGTTGGAGCATGCCCGCCAGGCCTTTGCCCAGAAGGATAAGAATAAGAGTGGTACCATCTCTGCCATGGACTTCAGCGACATCATGGCCACCATCCGCCACCACATGCTCACCCCCTTTGTGGAGGAGAACCTGGTCTCAGTGAGTTAGAGACAGCTATGGTCTCCCAATTTCAACATGAGATTATTGTATGAGGAGACCTCACAGTATCTGTTCCTCTCTCCTCTAGGTCGCTGGAGGCAGCACCTCCCACATGGTGAGCTTCTCCTACTTCAATGCCTTCAACGCCCTCCTTAACAACATGGAGCTGATCCGCAAGATCTACAGCACACTAGCTGGCACATACAAGGATACCCTCGTCACCAAAGGTAGCCTAGTCCTGCTCAAGTGAGGGATTATGATTTCATACATGAACTGAGGCTGTTCAGTACCATCATGGGAGTTTCACCTCTCTTGACAGAATGGTGTCAGGAAACACAAGAACATTTTACCATAGCTCTAAGTAAATAAGGTAAATGTACACTGTAATATTCTGTTTTATTAGTTTAGTCTGTTCCCTTAGATCTGTGGAATTAATAGTTGACCTGTTCTGATGGTGATAGTTACCTGTGTTATAGGAATTTACCCTTTACCCTTTCACCTTTAGACTGTACTGCTGATGTGGTTGGTTATCCTTGCAGCAGGCCTACCCACCCACTGTATCTCTAAATCCCTAGTCTTAATAAGTGACCCCCTGCCTGGTTTTCTTACATAACATGCCTTCCTTTGCTCCGTATTCTACCACAGATGAGTTTGTTAGTGCTGCCAACAAGTTTGGTCAGATCAATCCAA
The DNA here is from genome assembly GCF_020615455.1 of Coregonus clupeaformis. Taxonomy (NCBI): domain Eukaryota; kingdom Metazoa; phylum Chordata; class Actinopteri; order Salmoniformes; family Salmonidae; genus Coregonus; species Coregonus clupeaformis. The sequence continues at coordinate 21,245,291 of NC_059214.1, read as the reverse complement.
TGGAAATTGACATCCTGTACCAGCTCTCTGGACTTTACGCTCATTCTGGGTAAGGTTCAAACTCTCTCCAGTCTCAGTGACACATCACCGCTGCTTTGTGCTTTTTACTCATACAACATGGCATTTGCACTGCCAAATATTGAATTACTGTCCTCCCCATTAATTCAATATATCTAACACATTTATTGAAAATAGCTTTTTCTGATTAATCTATGAATGGAATATAAAAGTTACAGCTATATTTATTGGATGTAAATTCTAAGTTATTGCCCATTCAGTTTAGCAGTAGTGGCTCTACTGGTTGATGTACGAAATAAATCTAAGCATGGATACAGACTTTATGATGCCAGTGGGGAATATATGTGTCTCACTGGCGTTAAGAGAGCTTCATTTACTGCTTGAGTTTTGGGCATATATCCAGCTTTGTTTGTCTGTTGTGTATACAAACTCATATTAAAGCAGCAATAACCTCAAGTTATATGGCCATAAAATGTCTGTGGAAAATCATGCATCAACTCCGTGTGAGGGATGCTGTGTTTGGTTTTCCTGGCGTAACATTGTGATTCTCCCCTGCTGTTCTGAAGAAAGCTCAACTTGGCAGACATTGAGAGGATAGCACCGTTGGAGGAAGGCGCACTCCCATATCACCTGGCTGAGATCCAAAGACAGGTACCTTGCCTGAATGACTGTCCACATGGAGCTTACCTGCTGCCTGTTATCTGCTGCATCCCTTGTTTCCCCCACTATGCTTTCTCATTAGAGACCACCGAAAGGGAGTGTTTAATGATGGAATTAGCAGAGTGCCAATGTTTTCTCTTTCTTTGTGAATGTGCATTACACCACCTAGGATAAAAGTCCCCCCCCCCCAATTATAGGTACAAAAGAGGAATGGATTGTTGCAATGTTCCCTTTTTCTAAAAGCCTGTCCCATTTTATTCAGTGTAGACATATACATCAGACGCAATCATACATCTGAGAATCTAATAGGATGCTTTTATCAGGGTGGCTTTTCAGGAGTCTGCTAGTGTGTGAAGCCTCTGGCTGAGTCTGTTTAGAGTAGGAGGCTAGGAGGATGATGAGTGTGCTGGAGAGGGGTGGCTCTGGGAGGGAGGAGGAGGAAATAGTTCCTATCTTTCCAGACGACACAGCTCTGGAAATCAGACTGTTGTCAGGCCTTGGTCCACTCATGGTCCGGGACTTCTGCTCTGAGGTCTGGAATGTGATTTTGGGAAAAGGGAAAGACGCGAACATGTTGGCGTTCTCAGGTCCGCCCTTTGTGGAAGTAAGGTAATTGCTTAAACTCTTTGATCAAGGCCTCGATCTCATTAGCATGCTGCCTTCAGTGAAAGCAGCTGGGTAGGATGAAGGGCCTGGTCTGGGAGATGTTGCTCACTGCCCCAAGGAGGGCAGACACACTCCAACTGTTACTCAGCCAGTGTAATCATTCATGTGGATGCTTATCTCTACATGGGAAAGGCTTGTGGGACTAATCTGTTACACGGCACCACAGAGAAAACAAAGGGGCTCCACTTTCAAGATCAAGAACAAAAGCAGAGATGAAACAGATAATGCAAAATCCTAGTTATAAAAAAAAATAGGAAAACCCTTAGCTTCCAGCCTCTACCTTCGTAATCAATGGATAGCCCTGGAGAGTTCTCCTACACAGTCATTTACTGTATCCGTAGCCAGAGTGTCTATGTCGGTGACATACAATACTGGCTTATGAATAAGACTTTTACCACGACGAGATGTCTACATTCCATAGCTATCCTCCTCTGTTGAGTGGTCCATAACGTTTTTCTTTCCACAATGTATCTGGTTCACTACAGTTTAATAGAAGTTGATTATTTCCTGGTGTTCTGATCCCCCGTCTTTCTCCACATCAGTTTATTTTCTCCCTCCACAGCAAACTCATGGGGATCCACATCGGTCCGTCTTGCTCCAGGCTGCAGAGTCTGCTTACAGGTTTGGTCTGGGCGCACTCGCTGGAGGTGAGTGACATGTCTGTGGCAGAGCCCCGGGCCCACTGAGGGGTAACCCAAGCCGGTCAGACTGGCGCACTGAGGCCCTGGAGCCAGGGCTGCCCATTGTGCTGCAGGGAGACGTGCTCTGATCTGAGGCTCCCGCATTGTGCTGCTGTGCCACTGGTGGCTCCAGGCTGTCTTTGGAGCCGGAGCTTTGGAATGACACAAATCTTCCGGAACTGCACTGGAATCTCTGTCTAATTACACTGGGAGGAACTAATATAACAGCCATTGAGATGTGTGTGTTTGTGCGTGCGTGCAACCAACATGCAACATTCTAAGAGCCTACTGTCTCAGTGGGTCTTTGATCTAGAAGCTCAGGAGGGTGATCAGTTCTGAATGATCAATGGACAGTTGAGGGTCAGAAGTCTTGTGAAGCATTGTGAAGACGGTGCCTCTCCATGGCGATAATGAGACCTTTCCCACCCTCTCTTGCTGACGAAGGGTGAGAGAGCTCTCTGCATGCTTGAGAGCCCGAGTCATTACAGGGCCTTTGATGTCAGAGACAAGACATGACAAGCCGCTGTGGCTAAGAGCTGCATTTAGGGCAACCTGCTGCATGGCTGCATCCTCAGACAGTAGACACCCTCTACACTATGGCTCTCCTACAGACTCCTAAATAGTCACTACTCTGTCTGGGCCTAATGACTGTTTTTACCTCCTTTATATGCCCACATCTCTCTATTTATCACTGAAGCAAAACACTAAAACACCAATCTTTAGATATACCCCACCTAAAAACTGTCTACTAAATAGTTAAAATAATGATAAAGATATTTGCTGTGTCTGAATATATGAAGATCATAGGATATTATCACCAAGAAGAGTATGTTGATGGTGTGAATACAGTTTGTTGATGGTGTTAATGCAGTATGTTGATGGTGTGAATACAGTTTGTTGATGGTGTGTTGATTGACATTTGTGATTTGCAGCCACCGGTGCGACGGCTGTGTACCCCATTGACCTGGTGAAGACCCGTATGCAGAACCAGCGCTCCACCAGCTCCTTCGTAGGAGAACTAATGTACAAGAATAGCTTTGACTGTGCCAAGAAAGTGCTCCGATACGAGGGATTCTTTGGATTCTATAGAGGTATAAACTAAAGCCTGGTGAATGGGTTTCTATTATGTAATGCTAGATACGGTCATCTGGTCTGGCACAAATGGTGGCAAAACAAGTTACGTTGTTGTGACAGTATCATCATCAGCATGTTTTGCATAATAACAGAAACATTTACCAAGTCTATGGAAGGTCACATTGTCATTACCTAGCTAGCTGAAAAAGTCCCAGAGGTAAAAGAACTCATGTAGTACTGTCAGATCCATGTTTTCCAGTGTAGTGATAACGGTGCTGACGGCTTGTGATGTATAACACTCCCACAGTGAGGGCTCTCAGATGAAGGAAGTCAAGACTGCCATCTACTGCTGCCTCTGCCACTGCAGCTCTTTGTTTATCCTCTCTGCTTGGCTTTCCCCCTCCCTCTTTATCTTTCCACACTGATCAGAGGGGTGATTGACTGAGAGACAGACACGCTTGGCTGTTTTCTGGCTGCATACCACAAGCAGTCACTCAGCAGCTCCTTCAGAAGTTTATCTGGCTTGCTGAAGGACGGACGGTGAAATAGTACGGTGGTTATCAGCGCTATAGCACTGCCCCCTCTCTCACCAGGGCCACACAGCTCTCTCTGTTCTACACCACACAGGGATCAGTCCACAACAATACTGAGCCCATACAACTGCCAGTGTCATATTTGAGCTTTTTGTCCATTTCAATGGGAGCCATTGTCGTTTGGTTCATCAGATGTAGCAGCCGTATCTGTCAATATTTATGGGTTTATTTTACCCAGACAAGAATCATGCAGATTTCATTGTGGTAACTGTCAATGGATATATTCATTTCCAGTCGGAGTGTCTTCCTCTGTCAGGTAATCTAAATGGTCTCCATGAATACTGTTTTTCAGGTCTCATACCACAGCTTATCGGTGTTGCCCCAGAGAAAGCTATCAAACTGACGGCAAGTCATTACAAACCCTTAGAGTGCCTTCACTTTCATTGCACAAGAAGGAAAAGTTGTACCATTTGTATGTTAAATATGAATACTGTCTCACAGAAAATACAATACGTGACTAGATGCACTCATTGTCATTCTCTTTGAGCATTTCTTTTTTTAAAGATGTACGTTGTGGTTGCCTGATTCTCTTTTCTTACAGATGAATGACTTTGTAAGAGACAAATTCACCACAGAGGATAACACAATTCCCCTGTTTGCAGAAGTCCTGGCTGGGGCAACTGTAAGTATTGGTGTGAGGATGTCTTCGTATAGACAGTCTGTCTATACAGAGTGAGGGCTGAAAAGACTTGTGTGCTTCATGCAAAGCAAAGGGAAAGCGTTGGCAGCTGCTACATTGACTCGCTTAAATCTAATTGATCTTGATGTGGGGGAACTGAAACAAGATTTTTGTTGAAACTAAAACATTATTTAAGATTTTCTCTTTCAGTTTGTGAACATTTGCATCTCATGGGTGTAAATTGTGAATTCCAGATATTGAGCTAAAGGGGGCCATTTTTGTGGTTTTCCAACTCTTTCAACTTTAAGGTTTAGCTTAATTATTTCTGACTGATCTGGAACCACAATTATAAACTTTTCATTTTCAATTTGAATTACGGACATTGAATTATTGTATATGAATTTAAGCTCTAATTCAAGTTTTCCGCCAGTGTATTGACATCCTAAATAAGTGGCGGGCTGGATAGAAAGGTGCTCTTTGGTCTCTGAACCCTCTAATTGGGCACAATTTGAGAAATTATGTCTGTGAATGGAATATCTTTTACCTCAGTGTGGTAATTTGGCACCCTGTAACGTTTGGTGAGTGCATTGGTGGATTAAAGCGTGTAATTCCATCACCCTACCTCTCTGCTAAATTAGTCTAAGTGAAACGAAACAGACAGGGCGGGGAAGAGAGCCTGCAGGTTGCCTACGGAGGGCAGGGTCTGCAGGGTTGTGACCCCTGTCAGCCTGTAATTGGAGGAAGAAGGCCTGGAGGGCCCTGGATGGAGCTGGCTTTACCTCACTGTGATTGAGTTTGACAGGACTGCACATACCTGAGGCCTGATCTGCCATGGGCACCACAGTTCCATACACCATACAAGTACAACAACAAGCATAGTCCCAGTCAGTATTAGATAGAATGCCCACCTGTAGGGAAAACAACCTGTTTTAGGTTACCCCATTGGCTCACAGCAAAAAGCTGACCCTTTTCAAATGCAATTTTCTTGTTGTCTGCTTGTTTGAGTCAATTACAAAACTACATTTAAGAAAAGTACAACATTGCCTGCTCCAGAGGATTCTCACTACTTAGAAAAACGTTATATTGTAGGGATTCCCTCATGCTCCTTTTCATGACGGTGCTAGCATCCACATGAGTGACTGAGTGCTAGCTAGCTACCGACCAGAACATGAAGCTAGCCAAGACCAACAACACAAACAAATGGACTATACAGCTACAAGTAGTGAGTAGAGAAACAAATGGACTATACTAAACAAGTTAAATGTCTTACCTGTGAATAAATGTTTTCCACACACATACTGTAGCTACGTGTAGCCTACTTGGACACCAGGTCCCCACATTTCCCACTCTCCCATGCTGAATAGCCTGAAGCCACAGGGCTCTTCTCGCAGGCTCTATTTCCCTACGTGGGAGCATTGCGATCCGTAGGTCGGGATGTTTGATCTGGTTACATGTACATTGAACAACACAGCAGCTTTTCGGCATGTTTTGCTTTTTCTGTACAAGTAAAAATCTACAACGAAGTTGGCACTTTTACGATGGGGGTGAATGGGAAATAATGTTTGTTTTCCCCAATGTGTGGGTGTTGTTGAGGGAAATTCCTTATTATTCCGTTAATATCGACTCGGGAGTATAGCATGCCCCCTAGAACTTTCAATTATGGTAACCTTCTAGTTCTGGTGAAGGACTCCACCCAGCAATATTATTAATCTTATCTAATATACTACGTATATTTATTTATGCTAGATTCTTCCCATAGTATTAATTTCTTGCACATCAGATGAACATGGTCTTCATGTAAAGTGGTTTCACATTGTAGAAGGCAAATGTTTTGCTAGTCTGTGGAGGTGGACTGTAAGGTTATCCCTCCTGACTGAGTGAATAAGTGGAAAAGATAAAGAAGATAGATGGGATGAATGCATACATCTTCAGAGTAGCGGATATTCCCCTTCCACTTTGAAAATGACTAAACGTGCCTGAGCTTTTTTTAGGACAGCGCTCGGATGTTTACAGATAGGACCCCTGCCCTCTGTGTCACCAGCAGGCATCCAGAGGCCTGATTCAATTTGGGGAGGGTGATAAATGTGCCTGAGTCAGAGAGGCTGCACCCTGGGGCGTCCCTGCCAGGGTCCTGAGCAGAGCAGGGTGATTCAATGCACTCCCCTGGGAGTGGGGTGAATTGGGGAAGTGTGCGGGGCGAGGTTGGGCTGGGCCACTCACCCCTCCACAGGAGGTGCCTGGGGGAGAGGGAAGGGGCAGAGGGCTGGTGCTGGGGTCAGGGCCTTCTAGCCATAAGCAAGGCTTCTCCTCACACCACGCCTGTTCCTCCCTGACCCCACTGTTTCCTCCCTCAATGCCTGCTTGTTTCTCCTGCTCCCATCAAGGCCACTTTCTGACAGCTTGACATCAGCACTTGAAAAGAGTGTCTTTTGTGTTTGAGTTTACCAAGCTAATTTGAAAATGCTTATTGGGGTGAAATGCTTAGACGCCATAAGTCATTATCATCCTCACCACAGGCTGACCACTGAGATGTTGTAAAACCTATTAACCCCACTTAATCATAGGACACAAGTAAAAAACAAAAATGTACGATTGTCTTGATTTACTTACTGTAAGTGATAACTTTCATTTGACCATTTAAGTTTTTCATTATAACACAGAACTGATGGTTGCTGATAATGGGCATCTGTACGCCTATGTAGATATTCCATAAAAAATCTGCCGTTTCCAGCCACAATAGCCATTTACAACATTAACAATGTCTGCACTGTATTTCCGATCAATTTGATATTATTTTAATGGACAAAAAAATTGCTTTTCTTTCGAAAACAAGGACATTTCTAAGTGACCCCACACTTTTGAACGGTAGTGTATATATTTTTTGTGAGACAACGTACGGCAGAAAGAGAGCAAGACAAAAATAGTGCCTAAAATTGGTTTGGCAGATTGAGACCTACACTGCTGTGACTGGTGCGCTGTGACATGTACCATTTGTTTCTTCTTACCCTTAACCTGGGTTGTGTTCTGCAGGCTGGAGGATCCCAGGTGATCTTCACCAACCCTCTGGAGATAGTCAAGATCCGTCTCCAGGTGGCTGGAGAGATCACCACGGCCCGCAGGGTCGGTGCCCTGACCGTGGTCAGGGACCTGGGCCTCTTTGGACTCTACAAGGTGGGTAAACCCCTCTACATCATCAGCTTCACTAACACATCACACATCACCTCTTAAAACCTATGTTATGGCCTAACTTAATAACCTGTGCGTGATGTCACCCCCAAGCGTAGCTTATGTTGCTGTGATGTTGAACAATAAATACTGTATGACTGTGTAACAATGCTGATATTACATAAGACACTTTTGCAATATGAGAGTTCTGATGGGCAGGCACAGTCTGTGGTAGGACGACTAGCTAGAATCCCTACTGACTGTTATAATCATATTATTTCTTTCCAAAACAGTGTTTAACATGCAGAGAGACCACGGCTGCCAACAACCAACAGTAAATTATGCTTAGCTACTGCTCCTTTCCAAGTTCTTGTCGGTTTACTTACATCTCGAGTAATGTGTTCATGGTTCATATTTTAATGAGTAGCAGACAATGTGTAGCTTGTTAAAAGAGACTGACTTCCTCCCTGCGGATGGGCCCAGTAGACCATGGGTCCATGTTAATGCCGTCTCTGTGTGTGTCTGAGAAACTGTGTGCTGTGCTGGGAGGGAGAGCTCTCTGGGGGCCCCGGGGGAACCATGGGGGGAGCAGCGCTGCCTGAGGGCCTTCTGGCTCCTGCTGTGACCGACCGCACCGCCAGGTTCCTCTGTGGGTTGGCTGAGGCTCACAGCCTGCCAACAATAATCCACTGGAGCTCCCAGGCCAGATGATCCCAAAGCCACAGCGGCCGCCTCAACCACTGCCTTACCCTCTCCACCATCAGGGTCAATCATATTGGAAAATATTCAGTGCATTAGAATATTCAGCACAGAAGAATATTCAGTACAGTAGTCCAAATCTGGACTAAAGAGACCAGATGTCTACACTACTTAACTAATTTGTTGTTGATGATTCCAAATAAACCTGTGCAATATTCTATACTGTATTTCTAGTATAGAATATTTTTCTAAAAGCACTCTAAGCATCATCCTGAGAAAATATTTTACAGAAATTCAGGCAGGTCTAAATGCATTTTACATTTCATGTACCGTGAAAATGCGATATTCTTGCGGGTGTAGTTATTACATAAAATAAATCATTTTGTGTTTGTGTGTCCTAGGGAGCGAAAGCCTGCTTTCTGCGTGACATCCCGTTCTCTGCCATCTACTTCCCTGTGTACGCCCACACCAAGGCTGAGTTTGCAGACGAACAGGGCAGAATTGGACCTCTGCAGCTGCTCACTGCTGGTGCCATAGCAGGTAGCTAGCGCTATCAACCACAGCTGCAAACCTCACCATCTCAACTTATAGACATAGCATCAACACTAGAGACCTGAATAAATGCTTCAATCAATTGAATATTTTATCATATATATTCTATATAATTGTAATACTTTCTATAACATGTACAGTAAATGACTGTACATTCTGTTCCTTTTCTATTTTAAACCTGGCATTGTACTGCATTGCTTGTCATCAGTGGTGATACTATTCCTGCATAGTGAGAGTGCCTCATTATGTGGGTTGTGCAACACCTCCTAAGGTATACCTGCTGCCTCCCTGGTGACCCCTGCTGATGTCATCAAGACCAGGCTCCAGGTGGCGGCCCGCGCAGGCCAGACCACATACAACGGAGTCATAGACTGCTTCAGGAAGATCATTGCTGAGGAGGGCTTCAGGGCCCTGTGGAAGGGAGCAGGAGGTAAGCACCCACACATGCATGCGCTCCACAAATGAGCAGTTTCATGACTGGGAAATGAGGCACTCCTTGGCTCCCATAATTGCTCTCTTGAAGACATCAGAGAAAATGTGAAACCCCACATTGTAATTTCAACGTCTCTCCCACCAGCCCGTGTCTGCAGGTCCTCGCCACAGTTTGGTGTAACCTTGGTGACTTATGAACTCTTGCAGAGATGGTTCTACGTTGACTTTGGAGGACAGTGAGTATTTCTGTCTGGTTCACCCAGTGGCGATGTTAGCATGTAAATCTTGCTGGGGCAAAAAAACTAAACAATGGGGGATGCATGGCACTATAACAGTGACAAACGGTGCCCACAAACTGTTAGGGCCTACATAAAGCTGTCCCAACAGCAGAGCTTTCTTTTCAGCACCATGGAGTGAATCCTTACCACCGCTACACCTGGCTATCAGCAGAGCCTTGTCTGGCAGCGAAACAGTTCATTCAGCCTAATTTATTGCCTTTAAAAAATATATAGCTGCTATGGCTGACTTGCTTAAATAAATGTGGTTTCTACTGACAATTGAGATGTACAAACTATGGCATAAGGGAACGGTGAGCGGATAAGAGGCAATACGTAATTTCGATTAAGACATTAATGAGCGAGCTAGGACGGATGTAGTCAATATAACTATTTGATCAGCACTTTTGAAATGTACAGTGACAGAATTCAGAACATGGGCCGTTCTTACAGTATTCTCCCTGTACACCAAGTCAGAACCGTAGGATAAATAAAGGGGGCATATAAGCAATATTTGATCATGACATTTCTCTAAAACAGGTTATAGGCTACATGTGCACCACCAAGTCAGAACAGTAGGCTACGTTATGAGGGGGAAAGGGACCAAATTATTAGGGTGAGGCATATGGGCTACTAACAGCTTACTACACAACATACACTTATTATTACTTTCTTAGCTACAGTAAACATACAGTGGGGAAAAAAAGTATTTAGTCAGCCACCAATTGTGCAAGTTCTCCCACTTAAAAAGATGAGAGAGGCCTGTAATTTTCATCATAGGTACACGTCAACTATGACAGACAAAATGAGAAAAAAAAAATTGCACTGTATTTGCAAATTATGGTGGAAAATAAGTATTTGGTCAATAACAAAAGTTTCTCAATACTTTGTTATATACCCTTTGTTGGCAATGACACAGGTCAAACGTTTTCTGTAAGTCTTCACAAGGTTTTCACACACTGTTGCTGGTATTTTGGCCCATTCCTCCATGCAGATCTCCTCTAGAGCAGTGATGTTTTGGGGCTGTCGCTGGGCAACACGGACTTTCAACTCCCTCCAAATATTTTCTATGGGGTTGAGATCTGGAGACTGGCTAGGCCACTCCAGGACCTTGAAATGTTTCTTACGAAGCCACTCCTTCGTTGCCCGGGCAGTGTGTTTGGGATCATTGTCATGCTGAAAGACCCAGCCACGTTTCATCTTCAATGCCCTTGCTGATGGAAGGAGGTTTTCACTCAAAATCTCACGATACATGGCCCCATTCATTCTTTCCTTTACACGGATCAGTCGTCCTGGTCCCTTTGCAGAAAAACAGCCCCAAAGCATGATGTTTCCACCCCCATGCTTCACAGTAGGTATGGTGTTCTTTGGATGCAACTCAGCATTCTTTGTCCTCCAAACACGACGAGTTGAGTTTTTACCAAAAAAGTTCTATTTTGGTTTCATCTGACCATATGACATTCTCCCAATCCTCTTCTGGATCATCCAAATGCACTCTAGCAAACTTCAGACGGGCCTGGACATGTACTGGCTTAAGCAGGGGGACACGTCTGGCACTGCAGGATTTGAGTCCCTGGCGGCGTAGTGTGTTACTGATGGTAGGCTTTGTTACTTTGGTCCCAGCTCTCTGCAGGTCATTCACTAGGTCCCTCCGTGTGGTTCTGGGATTTTTGCTCACCGTTCTTGTGATCATTTTGACCCCACGGGGTGAGATCTTAAGTGGAGCCCCAGATCGAGGGAGATTATCAGTGGTCTTGTATGTCTTCCATTTCCTAATAATTGCTCCCACAGTTGATTTCTTCAAACCAAGCTGCTTACCTATTGCAGATTCAGTCTTCCCAGCCTGGTGCAGGTCTACAATTTTGTTTCTGGTGTCCTTTGACAGCTCTTTGGTCTTGGCCATAGTGGAGTTTGGAGTGTGACTGTTTGAGGTTGTGGACAGGTGTCTTTTATACTGATAACAAGTTCAAACAGGTGCCATTAATACAGGTAACGAGTGGAGGACAGAGGAGCCTCTTAAAGAAGAAGTTACAGGTCTGTGAGAGCCAGAAATCTTGCTTGTTTGTAGGTGACCAAATACTTATTTTCCACCATAATTTGCAAATAAATTCATAAAAAATCCTACAATGTGATTTTCTGGAGAAAAAAAATCTCAATTTGTCTGTCATAGTTGACGTGTACCTATGATGAAAATTACAGGCCTCTCTCATCTTTTTAAGTGGGAGAACTTGCACAATTGGTGGCTGACTAAATACTTTTTTCCCCCACTGTATCTCCCTGGCATATTACATCATTTATGCAGTAGCATACAATACATTTTTGGACCATTGTGCTGTGCTCACTTGAACAGGAAGGTGGCGTGGCGGACCTTCTTGTGGGCAAATTTTGTTGTGAGACTGTCATCAAAGTCTGTCATTCTCTGGATTTATGGTGCTTTCAAGACAACTGGGAACTCTGAAAAAAACAAGGTTGAATCATGACGTCAATGATCTTCAGGTCAGAGCTCTAGAAAGAGGCCAGAGTTCCCGACTGGGAATTCCGAGTTGGATGACCGTTCAAAACTTATTTTCCTAGTCTGAGCGTTTTTCCTAGTTCCCAGTTGTCTTGAACTCACTGAAGTCTGAGATTTCCCAGTCCCGAGTTTCCAGTTGTTTTGAACGCGGCAGAAGTCATGCTGCATTGACAGCATGGCCAATGTATTCAACCTTTTCTGGCCCATGGTGTTGCGTGTGAATGTTTATCCTTTTAAGCTTCGAAAAGAGACCCTTAAACCCAGACTTGGACAACACACCCTATCCACCAAATAGCAGGGGAAGCAAAATAGTGATTGCTCTGCAATGTTTGCAGTTAACCACTGATTCCTTCCGAACCACTCATTGTTGAATTTGCGATTTCCAACATGTTGTGTTATGTTTATGTCCAATGGCCGATGAGCACTGATACGTTTTATCTATAATTTCTCTTCATATGACAAGGATTGAACAGGATTTTCCAGTAGATTTTCGACCTGATGATGACTGCTTGTCTAGCTTGCTAGCTAAGATTTTGAAAGTATGATGTTGACATGATCAGTACAATCAAAGCTACAGTAGATATAACGTGATTTGACGTCCTTTGTCTGTGGCCAATGATTTTGAGCCTTCTTGGATGGGCACTTCTAATGTAAATCTATGGCAGCACCCAAGGGGGCTTGAACTTTCTAGCTCTCCCTGTAGATTCTGCAGTGACTTAGTGTCCCCATGAGTGACAGAACACTTAGCCAATCACAGCGAAACTAGAGAACATTACCAACCCCTACGCTCTGTATTTTCCGCTGGCTGCCCCGCCACCACAGAAAGCACTGAGCTAGGCTGAAACATCTGCATTTTGGAGCTGCCTTACTCAAGAAAGCAAAAAAGAGACCATGTTTGTATTGCAGCTTTATTGACTCAATACATTTTTTTTTTTACATTGTTTGCAAACTGATATGTGACGGGTATTAATGCCAAAATAACATGCAAAACATGCCCTGCCCTGAATGAAGTGTTGCCACTGGGTTCACCTTTAGTGAACTAAAGTATTTTGTCTGTATGTTAATTATCCTTCCCAAATCTTTTGTCCCCAGTCGCCCCACTGGCTCTGAGCCAACTCCTAAGTCGAGGATCTCCGACCTTCCCCCTGTAAGTGCCGACCACTTAGGAGGCTACCGTCTGGCTGCTGCCACGTTCGCTGGCGTGGAGAACAAGTTTGGTCTACACCTGCCCAAGTTCAAGTCTTCTGGAGCGGGGTCTGTTAGCCAAGCCCCTGCCCCGCCCAAAGAGGAGCCTACGACCTCGTAGGCTGTCTGTCTCCCCCTCAACACTTAACTGCTAAATGGCTGCATGCTCCATGAGTCGGGTGTCCTACAATATCTCCGTCCCTTCATCCCTCTGAAATGGTTTGGTAAAAAAAAAATCAGCTCCTTCATTCATAAGCATTTGAAATACTTACTTTGAATGCTGCATGAATAGTGCTTCCTTGTTTAGTCTTTGTATTACATTTACGTCATTTAGCAGTCGCTCTTATCCAGAGCGACTTACAGGAGCAATTAGGGTTAAGTGCCTTGCTCAAGGGCACATCGACAGATTTTTCACTTAGTCGGCTCGGGGATTAGAACCAGCGACCTTTCGGTTACTGGCAGAACGCTCTTAACCATTAAACTACCCGCCTATAGCTTGCACAATGTTACTGTACATATTGTATTTCTCTGAGAGGCATTTTTCATTGAAAAGGAGGGGTGTAACTACTGCATTTCTCAAAACGAGACTGGTGAGGAGGATGTCATCTCGTCAATCACATTTCAGAGACTTGAAAGGATGTACAGATGTTTTCTAAAGTATTTATTTTGAAATCATGACCAGGGTCTTGGGAAATCATTTAAATGTATTTATTGTATTTTGATGAAATAAATCAAAATGGTTTAATTTTAAATTGTGAAAAAAGTACATTCTGAGATTCATGACACGATATATGGGAGACATTCTCTGTAATATCTAGGTCACACAAAGGACCGCTTTTGCTTAGACACGACAAAGTATGGATACGGAATTCATAGTGCACATAAAGCAATTTTTCCAATACAGCATAATATCCTCAGGTAGTCCTCCCTCAATCACAAATTTCTAAAGATTCTGGTTCTGATATCATAAGTGTCAAATTTAGTTTAAGAGCAACATTCATGTACAAAGACATTGACAAGTTGAAGAAGAAACGCTACATTTTTCCATATATTACAAAACAAGTGGATATTTGGTGCATCTAGGTTAAAGGAACATAGAAAAACACTGGCTAAAAGTATGATGAGACCACTACATTCCTGTGTGTAGTAATGATGTGATGGATCTACTACAGTTGAAGTGGACACGGGCATCGAAGCACAGATGGTGAACAGCAAACATCTGTCATGATGACAGCAAACATGCTCAGGGTGGTGTAACCACAAACAAGTTGAGTGGCCTGTGAAACTGAACCTGAAGCTAATCCCACAACACTACCATATGGATTCAGACACATGAGCTCTCCATGGAGTTGACATGGTACCTTTAAGGCGTTCTGGTTTTTGAGTACTTGAAAAGAGTTCAACTGATTTGTATTGCAGAGTAAGAAGATGGCTTTGTTTATTGTAGTGTCTGAGGTTGATAGCCCTGTTAGTTATCCCATCAGAGACTGGTGTGCTTAAACCAGCTGAAGGAGAAGGCAGAAGTATCCAAGTTAAGTAGCTATGTGTATTAAATCTGACTATAATGTTTCCAAAGAAGATGTCCACACGCCTGAACACTGTCGCAATCGCGTCTTTTCCTCCAATCAAAACATTATGATGCCTTTCCCTGGTCCCTAGACTGGCGTTTCCATGGCGATCAGGCAGAGAGGCGCTGAGCGGCCAGCTCCTCAGCGTCGTCCCGGTTCTCGTTGATCTCCGCCAGGGTTCGGACGAAACGGGTCCACTCATCGTTGCGTGGAACGGCGATTTGCTGGGGGGAGAGGAAGACAAAGCATTGATATGGGTGAAAATACTAACTCATATTGTTGAAACTGGGACACTTTCAGGGGGCAGGGGATCACAGGCAATCTTCTAATTGTCACAGAGACTTGACCTGTCAGTGGCAGAGATCAGGGTGGGGGAGAGCTGCTCTCTGTATCTGCAGCTCACTACTCAGTGACATGACTGACACAGACACTCAGACAGACCCTCAGGAGCCGTCTCCATCCAGATAGCTGGCCTCTGACAAGACAATGGCTTAATTGTTGTCCCGAGACATGAAGCATAAAGTATTACCAGAGCCCCTTCACCTCCACTTGAGGTATAGGAGGAAAATAGGGAATAACCCCATTGAACCTCTCAAAGGAACATTTGAGATTTAGCCTAGATCTCAATTCTTGCTCAAATGTCTGAATGTAAAACCCCCTTCCAAAACATATATGAAGAATTCCATGCATTTTATTGGCACAGTAAAGGCTCTTAACCCACTCACCTCTCCAACATCATAGACCAGAATCTGGCCATCAGAGTCTCCCACGGCTATCTCTTTGCCGGAGTGGGCCCATCGCACACGGTTCAGGGCTGGGTTCCCCTCCACTGTGGTACTGGCTGTGGGAACCTGCAAAAGAAACACCTCATCTGTCAACACCTCATCTGTCAACACCTACAACACCAATACTGATGACTGACTGGATTTCTGTTACACTATGGGCCGGTTTCCCAGACACAGATTAAGCCTGGAGAATCTGCTTTTAGTCCAGGACTAGGCTGAATCTGTGTCGGGGAAACCGCCCCTATAGATGCTGCATTGGTGCAAAACTTGTGGTAAAGGGGGCATGTGCTGGGTACCTCAGTGTCGTTGTTGAGGTTCCACAGGTCAAGATGGCCCACTCCATCCACACACGCAAACAGAGCCGGGTGAGTGGGAGACCACATGACATCATAGACATAATCCGAGTTGTCCTCGAACGAGTACAGTGGCTTGTTGTTCTGAAAGAGAGAAACAGGCGGCGCTTGAAAACATTGACCCACTCGGAACTGACCATGCCAAATGCAAATATCTGGATCAATGCAACAACAACAAAAACAGATGCAGCTTTGTGGGGTTAATTGAGTCCAAATTCAACCACAGATATAGGTTGCTTCCTAAATGGCACCCTATTCCCTATATAGTGCACTACTTATAGGGCTCTAGTCAAAGGTAGTGCACTATGTAGGGAATACGATGCCATTTGGGACGCACAATAGTAACAGCAGGCTTTCTAATTGAGAGACGATACAGTACCTTAGTGCTCCACAGCTTGACGGTCCAGTCGAAGGAGGAGGTGACAAACAGGTGGGAGAAGTCGATGGGCCCTGTCGCTGTGTGACAGTCTATCCCTGTGATAGGCCCGTGGTGGCCCTCAAACATCTCACTGATCCCTGCTTTACTGTGGCCCAAACATACAACACACAGCAGATAAGAACGCAATAATTAGCAAACACCATGTTACATACATTTCTTATGGAACCCCTTGATGAATACATTAACCAAAAAGAGTCTAAGCCCTGTCCAAGCCGGGGGTGGGGAGGGGGGAGGGGAGGGCCCATACAAACGCATTGAATAACAGATTCATTACATTTACATTTTAGTCATTTAGCAGACGCTCTACTTGGAACAGATAGCCCCCCCCAAAAAAACCTAAAGGAAGTTTGTTCTGAAGTGTCTGTCCTATATCTGAGAGATATAAGAAAGATCAGGAAACATTGTATTTTTTTTATATGAATGTAACCCCTTATATTTGGCACTAAACAGTCTAAGCCCTGTCTAAGCCGGGGGAGTTCTACCAAGTTATATGGATATTTGATATTTGATTTGGAATTTTAGGACCCCTTGAAGTATCAACAAAAATGTTGACCTTAGTGATATTAGCCCATACAAACACCAAGAATAACAGATTCACTACATGGAACAGCTGGCATTTTGCATTGGGGCAGGTAGAGTTCTCCTGGCATCCGCCAAACCCAGATTTGTCCGTCGGACTGCCAGATGGTGAAGCGGGAGTCATCATTCCAGAGAACGCATTTCCACTGCTCCAGAGTCCAATGGCGGCGAGCTTTACACCACTCCAGCCGACTCTTGGCATTGCTTGTGTGCGGCTGCTCGGCCTTGGAAACCCATTTTATGAAGCTCCCGACGAACAGTTTTTGTGCTGATGTTGCTTCCAGGTGCAGTTTGGAACTCGGTAGTGAGTGTTGCAACCTTAGGGGTTTAACATATATACTTAGTGTACAAAACATTATGAACACCTGCTCTTTGCATGACAGACTGACCCTTATTGATGTAATGTGTTATATCCAATTCAACCAGCGTAGTTGAAGCGGTTCAAGGTTAAAGACGGGTTTTTAAGCCTTGAGACATGGATTGTGTATGTGTGCCATTCAGAGGGTGAATGGGCAAGACAAAATATTTAAGTGCCTTTGAACAGGGTATGGTAGTACGTGCCAGGCACCCCGCTTTGTGCCAAGAACTGCAACGCTGCTGGGTTTTTCACACTCAACAGTTTCCCGCGTCTATCAAGAATGGTCCACCACCCAAAGAACATTCAGCCAACTTGACACAACTGTGGGAAGCATTGGAGTCAATATGGGCTAGCATCCCTGTGGAACGAACACCTTGTAGAGTCCATGCCCCAAAGAATTGAGGCTGTTCTGAGGGCAAAAGGGGGGGTGCAACTCAATATTAGGAAGGTGTTCTTAATGTTTTGGACACTCAGTGTATAATGAGATATCATTACCAACAAAATATAATATGGGTTGTGGAGGAGTATTTCTGTTTGTAATAAAGCCCTTTTGTGGCAAAAAACTCATTCTGATTGGCTGGGCCTGGCTCCCAAGTGGGTGGGCCTATGCCCAGTCATGTGAAATCCATAGATTAAGGCCTAATTTATTTATTTTAATTGACTGATTTCCTTATATGAACTGTAAAGAAATTGTTGCATGTTGCGTTTATATTTTTGTTCAGTATACTTCTGAATTTTATAGTACACAAGGTTTGGTTAAGACCTCCCTTTTTGTCTCAATTTACTTTGGGAATAACATTTAGAGAATTCCCTTTTTAACATGCCATGACTGTAGATTCCCAGCGCAGTGGTGAAAGAGAGGCAGCTTTCAGCTCCAGAGCCACATGTTGCAGAGCTGTTACTAGGCTGTGGCCCTGATAATTACGCAGAGAGGTAAATACCCAGCATGAGTGATGCTTATGCGTTATTAACTGGGATGAGAGTATCATACCATTGTAAATTAGGTGGAAAATCAGTCCCTCAATTACAGAGGTGAACCTGCAACGCAGAACCTAGCAACTATCCCCTCTCGGCGGTCTCTGGGCATAATGCAGGACATTAACATGAACACCGTAGCCGTAGAGACATGGCTCTCCGTCGCAGGCAGCACTCCAAGGCAAGCAATGTTGCTCTGTCGCCTCACAAGCGGACACACTGACTGTTTGCTCAAACGAGAGCATTGTGTAACAAACTTCAGATTCTAAGTCTCTTTGAGACACCGAGTTTTAAACAAACTCCCTTACTCTGAGGGAGAACACCTCCAAAAGAAGAGGGAAAAAATGATTTGTTTCCCCTCCATGTGTGCCCTGTTTATGTTGGGCGACCTTTACAAACATAACTGACAGAAGCTAAAGCAAAACAGGATGACTGGGGTAGGAGTGAAAACCTCAAACAGCAGGAGATCAAGTGTTCGATTCATATTGCTTGGGGAAGTGAGGGGGATATATTTATGTTTTAAACCGGGGCCTAACAAGCCTCCTCAGTTTCCTGGAGGTGTCTGCCCAGCCAGAGAGGACGGGGATGGGGACAGGGGGGACTGGGTGGGTGGGGGATTGGTTGTTGGTGTACCTTCCATGACGACACGCCATGTAGACGGATCCATCTTCGCTCCCCACCGCAAAGTTGTTGACATCTCCGAGGGGGAAAGACATGGAGGTGACAGCTACGGCCTTGGACTGCTTGAACACCAGCTCCAGGCTGTCCTGTAGAGTAGTGGGAACAGAACAACCAGCTCTCTCTCTGCCCGGCCTGCATGTTAACACACACACACACACTACCCTAACCACAGCCTATACATTTCACTTGACAGGTTATTAATGCATAATCTAAATTCAGCTAGCACTTTATAAATGATTAACATTTGACGTTCGGTGGGTTTGGCAGCGTCGTCGGAATGACATCGCTAGCAGAGTTCATTTCCTTGCCTTTGAAAAATGAATTGAGCGCAAAATTAACGTTAGTGCGTAAAAACAAACGGCGCGGCTGAAACAAAATGGGTCTAGTGAGGTCCCGGTGTTTGACATGCCCTATGACTGGGCCGACGTGTAGTGTGCGGAGAACAGGCTGAGCGGTCCCGTGTCAGTGTGGTGAGGTGACTGATGGGCGGTACCTACCTGCGGCTGAGACAGCATGTCCAGGCTCCAGGAACACATCTTGCCGTCGGTAGAGATGCTGATGAGGTTGTGGGCGTTCTGGGTGCCCACCACGTTCACACAGTACACTGGGTGCTGCACAGAGAGAACGGGGAACAAGGCCCCACAATGAGGCTGTTTACAACACACCAATGTAACCATGTTCCTGCACTCTGCTCTACTTGCCATTGTATGTGTCAAATGTAACGGTTGAGATCAAAATATATTTTGGTGATGGTTGATTGGCATTCCATCCCATTGTTGCTATACCGTGTGTGCTGCTGCTGACAGGGGGGTCCTCTGTACGGGGGTCCTCTTGTTGCTCCGGTTGTCCCACAGAACGATCTGCCCTGAGTAGGTGCCCCCCACCACCAGGTTAGGGTGGAACTTGGCAAAGGCGGCCGACATCACA
Source organism: Coregonus clupeaformis (assembly GCF_020615455.1). Taxonomy (NCBI): domain Eukaryota; kingdom Metazoa; phylum Chordata; class Actinopteri; order Salmoniformes; family Salmonidae; genus Coregonus; species Coregonus clupeaformis. The sequence continues at coordinate 21,225,496 of NC_059214.1, read as the reverse complement.
GCAGACTGGCAGAGAGAGAGAGGGAGGGTAAAAAAAAGAGAGAGCGCCATGTTAGCGTCTGCTGAGATGAAGTAGTACACTGTGGAACGGCGACAGCTCTCTGGTAATGTACGTCTATGTCACCTCCAATCAAAAACTGCTGTGTGCGGTCCCCATTTCAGACCTGCTAAAAATAATATACAGACTTGAACCATTCAGGCTCCTGCAGCTGTATGCCAGCTTGCTGTATAGCAGGCTGCTTCTTTTCATTTCAACTTTAACAATCCCCTGTTTTCCATGACTCACACTTCCCCACTCACGGCAGAGCCTTCTGCTGGAGGCTGCTCACGACAGGACATATCATGTATGGAATACGTCTACATTATTCATGCTAGTTTCTTATGTGTAAAATCTCCTTCCGTGTTCTCTGGCTTCCTGGTCCAAGCCCTACCTTCACCATAGCCTGAAACAAATCCCCTGTAAATCCTAAACATGTAGTCATATTTAATCATTAATTCATCCAAGTACATTTTTAACAAAAGGTGACACTTGGTGAGGAAAAATTGCATTTCCCGCCCACTTGGAGGCATGAAGAAAAATGACTTCACACTTCTGCTCAGTTTTATTTTGTCGGAGCAATGTGCCTGAGACTACATCCGCTCTGGCGGCAGCAACATGTGGTTCTACTCAACCTGCCTTGGTGTGCGAACCTCAGGGCATGCAGTATATTAAGGCAAGCCAGCGGAGGAGCTGCCCTCTCGCTCACTCTCTGCTGAACACAGGGCTCTTGTTTAGATACACATGATAACCACTCCAGCCCTGCACAGCACACCACACTTAATACGACTGCTGCAGCCTCTTGGACCCCAGTCAGCTATTGCAACACTGCTCTTCTCCGGCGCCTCACTAACATGTGTTTGTGGATAGATGTGGTGGAGGTGAATGCCAGCCCAGTGAAATCACAATGTGGATGGGGAGGGGGGATCAAGGGAGGGAGGGAGAGAGAGAGAGAGAGAGAGGTGGGAGGGATGGTTGGCGGTGTGCCACACTCGTCAGGGAGAGAGCCACCCATGAGGCAGAGGGGAGAGGATGGGGGGGGGCAAAGAAAGAGAGGGGCCCTGCATGGCTTTAGTACCTGGCAGTGGAAGACGTACTCTGGCGTGTTCTTCTTGTACTTCATGTTCCAGACCAGGGCCACCCCGTCCGGCTCGTGGGGGGCTTCCTCATTGTTGTTGTATGAGGCAACCAGCAGCTCAGGATACTGGTGACAGACAAATCAGCCCAAATGAATGTCAAGAGGAAGTAGTCATGGCCTCCAGGCTTGGCTCCACGTGAACAAGCCTCCCCTGCCCTCCGCGGTGCCGGTGAATGCCTAGCAGAATGCGTAACCGCCCCTCCTTCAACAAGATTTATGGCCGGGAAACTTTTCCCCAACAGCGCAGTCTGGTAAATAACGTTTGGATGCTACAGCTTTGCATAATGTTAAAGGACTAGGGACTAGACTTCTGAGACAGCCGAGTGAACCACAGTAGTAAAGTTGGCCACTCCAGGTCGTTGGAGACCTTTGAAACCCAACCCTCCAGTGCACATTTAAAACACAAGGAGAAATGGCTGAGGAAAGAATGGCTTTAAAATCCTGCTCTCAGCCACTTACCAGATGTAAACAAACCATTAACCTCTGCTGCTTCTCATATTGGAACAACTGAAGTTTACAGTTGGTGAATACACAATTTAACACAAGGGAATGGATTTTGCTCTGAGCGAGCAACGTAGTGGTGAACAATGAGTTGGTGTTCAATCACTGACAGAAGCCATTGTAGAACTATGAATCACATGAAGAGCGACGTAAGGGCAAACAAATCATTACGGGCTTGTACTAAGTGACAATTTGTGCATGACACAGTCCCAGCTCCCGGAGGAACATGGTTAAATGTCTAATATGTAAAATAAGTCCCATGTATATCATACAGAATTAGGGCAGCGGTGCGGGAGTTAAAGACTCAACAATGCATTAACATACTTAATTCTTACAATAACAAACGCAATATGTGATGGAATTCGAACACACAAAGACAGATTAACATGATTCACAAAGACGCAGGGGCCAGTGAAACCATAAAGAACTATTGCTTGCATTTTCACTCAGTGACTGAGTCAGTGAAAAAGTAGCATCATGAGCCAACGCTGACGGACGGTACTGTGTTTTACCGGTATAGGGTGAAGTTCCCCATAGACGCTGATCTTGGGTCAGTTCTTTCAATGATTAAGGTTAGGATTGGAAAGGGGAAGCTGATCCTAGATCTGCACCTAGGAGAAACTTCACCCCGGAGCATGTTTTACCTGAGGGGACCAGTCCAGACAGGTGACCACACGGTGCTTGGACCAGCGCTCGTCCATAAACTGCCTGTTCAGAAACAGCTTGGCCCCCGCCTGGATCTCACTAGAAAACAGCATAGTCACAGTCAAGTCATAACAATAACACACTCCTTCCTATTACTAAACAGCGACATGATTTTGCCTTTTCTATTCAAAGATATCAAAGAAATGTGCCTCTTGTCTCTATTGGAAAGCTTTCCTTACCCTTCCTTCTCCTCCATCTCGCGACCACTGTAGTCGAAGAAGACGTCCACATGTTCGGACAGAGCCCGCTCCACAATGCGGGTACTGTGGTCAAAGAAGGTTATAAACTCCTCAGAGTGGAGGATCTGCAGCTTCTCTTCCTCGGTCAGCTCTTGTGGAGGTGCTACAGACAGACAGTAAAAGTTATGGACAAAGGATACGGAATCATCTAACAGGTTTGGGTGGTCTCATTCGAATTTAAGTCGAAACAAAGGGACATCATACAAAATGTGGAAGTCAAAATCCCACAAAAATGGTTAGTAGGATTATTCAATGAAGATGACATCAAAGAAGTCCAATTGTTTTTCTTTTAGCACCACAACTCCTACCTTCCTCCTCCTCTTTCTGGACAGGTTTCTCTGTTTGGGTCTCAAGCACTAGTTGTGGTGGAGCAACTTCCTCCTCCTCCTCTTCTTCCTCTGTTGGGTAAAAGGTGCATGATTTCAGTTGAACACTATATAACAAACCTGGCAATGCTTTAAATATCATGGTTTAGACAAAATTAGTGATGCCAAATTTGATAGTGACAAATGAGAAATGTTATAAATCCTGGATTATTTCATATACAATGGTTTAAAGTGACAATTGATCCTGCAATTCTGTGTCAATGTTTGGTTCATTCCTAATGACTACTACTACTAGTCTATCTCTGCAACGTTGTTTTTCTCCTCAATAAACACACTGAATGGTAAGCAGGCTAGCAATGGTATGGGAATGGAATCCTTCTGTGTCTATCTCCCATTTGTTTGGTTTGCCAACACAATGTCACCTCTCTGAAAAGACCTGCGCCTCTAAAGTTGTCATTTGTGTGGACGGGGGGTGACGCAGCAGGGGTCTGGTCCTAAGGTCCCCCCCCCCTTCCCCTGTTAATGAGACCCAGCTATTCAACAGGGGGCTTGCACTTCTCAGTGTAGCCATCTCCTCCATGTCCCAGTAACAAGTTCCCCCCTTCCAACCAGGCCAGGGGCCATGGTCCGGGGGCAGCGGGCGGGGAGCAGCTGCCCAGGCCCACTCCCATTGGTCCGACCAGCTGACAGGACGGTGCTAACCAGATGGCGCTGCTTGGATTGTCTTGTTCTACTCAAAGGTGGCATGAGGATGGCACAGAGGTTTTCCGCCTGGCCGCCCCTAGACAAGTCTTTCTCTGAACGGCAAGCCTGTGCAATTACCGTCCCGCCAGGGGGTCCACAGACTGCTATTCAACCTCAGAGAACGTACAACAAAATCCAGCTTGTAGGACGGACCAGCTGGCAAACCACATGCTGGCTCAAACACACTAGACAACTCTGCTATCTCAAACCAACACCTCACCGTCCCCTCTCCATACACGCCTCTTCAATGTATAAATAGATAGCCTAAACAAACACATTCATGCGGTTGAGAAAATGTACAGTTTGTTACTTCCATACCCTTTAGA